>NC_026000.2:68960452-69198231 GCF_000442705.2 Elaeis guineensis
TATCCACGTACAAGATAAGGAATACCACAACTGGACCATTTGCCCATTTATAGATGCAGGGCTCTTCTCCATTCTTAATGAAGCCATACGTTTTGATCACCTTATCAAAATGCATGTTCCAACTCCGAGAAGCTTGCTTCAATCCATAAATGGATCTCTGAAGCTTGCACACTTGGACTCATCTGTGGATGTAAACCCCTCAGGTTGTATCATATACACCTCTTCAGTCAGCTCTCCATTAAGAAAAGCTGTCTTTACATCCATCTGCCAGATCTCATAATCTAGATGGGCAGCTATTGCAAGCATTATCCGAATAGATTTGAGCATTACCACAGGAGAAAATGTCTCGTCATAGTCAATACCATAACGTTGATGATACCCTTGGCACCAGACGGGCTTTATAGGTCTCACCTTTCCGTCTGCGCCCCTCTTCCTTTTGAAGACCCATTTACACCCAATGGGTTTAACCCCTTTAGGTGGATCAACCAATATCCATACATCGTTGACCTTCATGGACTCCATTTTGGATTCATGGCTTCAACCATTTCTCGGAATCAGGTCTCTGCATAGCATCCATATAGGTGATTGGATCCTCATTATTCTCATCAAGTTCGATGGGATCACCGTCCCGGACCAAGAAACCGTAGTATCTGTCCGGCTGACGCGGAACTCTACCGGATCGCCTTAATGGTGCAGGTATATTGGGCTCCGGATTTGATCTAATCATATCCGACTCAGGTTCAGCTATTGGTGTCGGTCCTTCTACCTATTGAACTTCATCAAGTTCAACCTTAGAGGCAATGATTCCTTCACCAAGGAACTCCTTTTCTAAAAAGATTGCCTTAAGGCTGACGAACACCTTTTGTTCATCAGCATGGTAGAAAAAAATATCCTTTTGTCTCTTTGGGTACCCTATGAATGAGCATTTGTCAGACCTAGGTCCAAGTTTGTCTGTGACTAATCGTTTGACATAGGCCGGGCACCCCCAGACCCTAAGGTGTGAAAGTACTGGCTTACGCCCTATCCATATCTCATATGGAGTCTTAATTACAGACTTACT
This sequence comes from Elaeis guineensis, assembly GCF_000442705.2. NCBI lineage: Eukaryota > Viridiplantae > Streptophyta > Magnoliopsida > Arecales > Arecaceae > Elaeis > Elaeis guineensis. The sequence continues at coordinate 68,961,513 of NC_026000.2, forward strand.
TGAAATCTTATTTAACAGATAACAGGCCGATTCGAGTGCATATCCCCAGAAGGATATCAGCAAGCTAGCAAAAAACCCATCATAGATCGGACCATGTCTAACAAAATTCGATTCCTCCTTTCAAACACACCATTATGCTGTGGTGTTCCTGGAGGAGTCCATTGAGAGAGAATCCCATTCTCTCCTAGATATGTGAGAAACTCACTAGAAAGGTATTCTCCTCCTCGATCATATCGAAGAGTTTTAATACTCTTTCCAGTTTATTTTTCTACTTCACTTCAGAATCGTTTGAACATTTCAAATGAATCCGACTTATGTTTCATCAGATAGACATATCCATATAGGTATAGGTCATCCATGAAAGCTATGAAGTAGAAATATCCACCTCTAGCACTGGTGCTCATGGGCCCACATACATCAGTATGTACTAGGCCCAAGAGCTCAGTAGCTCTCTCACCTTTTCCAGTAAAAGGTGACTTGATCATTTTACCAAGAAGACAGGACTCACAGGTTGGAAGTGATTCACAATCACTAACTTCGAGGATTCCCTCTTGAGTCAACCTGTTTATTCTGTTCTTGTTTATATGACCTAGCCTACAGTGCCATAAGTAGATATCTGACACACTATCTAATCTAGGGTGCTTGCCAGTAGAATAGACTCTTATCAGGCTTGACCTTTTTGGTCTAACTCTGCACTGATGTCCTAGCCTGAACTTGCACCTTCTTTACTTTCTTCTTCTTATTCTTCTTCCCTTTCTTAAAAGGTCGAGAACCAGAAGACGAACCTCCCACTAAATTCATCGACTCCTTGTGAAGTTGGTGATCCTTCTCAAAGTTCTGAAGCAACCCTATTAACCCATGGTAGTTTACTTCAGGCTTTGTCATTCTATAATGAGTGAGGAATGGGAGACAAGACTTAGACAGCGAGTTCAGTATTGCATCTTTCCCAAGCTGCTCATGCAAGGGAAAGCCGAGCTTGCTCAATCGTTCCATCAGCTCGATCATGTACAATACATGATCAGTGACAGAGACTCCATCCCGTATTTTGGCGTTGAAGATGGCACAACTAGTCTTGTGCCTCTCTACGTCATCGGGTGTGCCAAAGGTATCCTCCAACACTTGAAGCATGTCCTTTGGCTGAGCCATCTCGAATCTGCGACTGAACTCGTCGCTCATGATAGCAGCAAGCATGATACAGCACACCGTGGTCCAGTCACTGAGCCACTTCTGGTAAGTGTCTCTGACTGTTCCACGTGCATTGACAGCTGGCTCCTCAGGTGCAGGATCCATTATCACATATAGGATCCGTTCATGCTCCAGGACTATCTTCAACTTTCGGTACCAGCTACCGAAGTTGGGTCCCACCAACTTATCATTGTCCAACAATGATCGGAGCGATAGGGAAGTGGCCATATTTGCACAAAGGAGAACCATAACCTAATTAGTAATTGATTCATTAAACCTAAAGATTTGGACTTTAATCAAAAGGTTTCTCCCACTATTTTATTCGAATTGGTAGCCTCTACCTCCAATTCGAGGAATTACCCTAATTCCTTAGCGGGTACTAGAATCCACTTAGACTGCACACAAGCCCAACTTTGGTTGGCCAACCCATGTACATCTAAGGGTAGGTTCATAACCAATTGTTTCTCTAAACAATTTCTAGTAATTTTAATTTTGCCCCAGAAACCTAATCAGTAGGCTTTGGCCTCCACTGTAAGGATCCGGTTAGGTCCAACCATTAACATGATCATACTTGGTGTATCTAACCAACGAATGATTAAGCCCAACTTTGGTTGGCTCACCTAACCACCATTAGAGAGACACTTCCAAGTCGTCATATGATGAGTGATAATTCCATTAGTCAACAAGCACCAGGCCTTTGGGTCTGCAATGATTATTGAGTTCATGGACTCATTATCAAACACCTTAATGGGAGGCTATGACTCAGTTATCTCCATAACTTTATCATTTTAAGGATCTAATAATTTTAGAGGATTAAATAATATAGAGGATGAGGTCAGATGAACCAGCTTATCATGATCCTCCCACTGACTTCACCAAGTCAGCTTAAGGGAGACCATTAAAAGGGCTGGTCTAGGAGCACCTAAATCAGTCACACTGATTTACCTAGCTGACATGGGTCAGCTCGAATAGTCAAGTGATCTGATCAAAACATAATTTCACCAAGAGGCCAGGTAAGTTCGATCAGTGGGAGGGTCTGCCAAAGCTTGCCTTAGACACCATCATGAATGGCCAGGTAAGCGGGCTCCCAATTAAAAACCACCGATCTGGTTTACCTTAGACACCAACTGGTTTAATTAGTTTCGATTAGATCAACCTAACAGTTCGTGCTAGACCGCTTAGCCAAGAATCAAGTCCATTTGGTTCTCGTTAAAGATATGGACTTGACCAACTACAACTATTGTAATTGATCTAGAGAATCCTTGACCTAATCTAAGACAACAATTGATTAGATTTAGTCAATTCTCTAATTAAGTCCATCTTTAATCTAACCATAGGTCTAACCCAATTAATGGACCTAATTTCCACTAACCCATTAACCCAATGTGTTATGATTTGTGTCTTAGGTTCTTCAATTCACAATCCTAGAACCTAATCAAACAACTTCTTAATTCTTAATTAAGTTTTGGGCTGAGGGTTGGGTTCGGCTTTTCAAAAAATCATTTTCATATTTGTAAAATAATTTTACAATATGATTCTACCAATCATATTGCATGTTTGATTCATAATCAAGATGCAAGTGAAATAAACATGAAACTACTTTAGATCTAATCTAAACAGGTTCATGTAATTGAAACAATTTCAACTTTAAATAATTTCTTTGCATAAAAATTATTAACAAAGAGATTTTATTTCAGATTTAAATATCTTTTAAATCTAATAAATCATAAATTTAATCTAGATCATATCTAACAAATTTATGATTAAAGATAGATCTACACAAACTAGGACAACCTTTGCACTGTAAGGGGTAAACCTTACAGCAGGACAACCTTGCAGTTTGTGATTGATCTAAAATTTTAATTTCAGATTTAATAATCAGATTATAAATTAGATCTAATCTAAAAAATAATCTAAGCATGTATAAATAATCATGTAATAAAGAACCTGGCTCTGATACCAATTGTAGGAACCAGATCTAGGGTTTCAGGGTTAGATCTTGAAACTTTTTCAAGATCATACAGCAGAAGACTAAAATAAATCAAAATTTATTTTCTAAGATCAAAAATCCCTAGATCTCAGATTCTATTACATGATTATTACATAGCATTAAATCAAAAATTAAAATATATATAAATATAGTATGAACTACATGTTGATCATATCAACATGTTTCTATACTAGCTACATCTAATGTATGTATTAAATAATAGATCAGATCTATTACCTTGCAAGTTAGACACTCTAACCTCGCTGATCCAGGCTTAAGGATGATGTTGCAAGCCGCACACGCGTCCGGCCTCTAGGAGTCGTCCACACGAGCCCACGAATCTCGATCAGAAGTCCTGCTTCAGGAAATCAGCACAGTATGCTAGTACTGCGCTGATCCTTCTTTGATGGTTGATCAGGTGCCTCCTTCTTTTTGATTTGGACTATTCCAAAGATGAAAAGTAGAAGGAGGAGTTTCAGATCTGAGACACTCTCAGGAAACTCAAGATGGATGGAGGAAAGATATGAAAATAAAAACCCTAGAAGAAGACCCTCTTCTTCTTCACATTTTTTTCTCTAGACACCCAAACTTGCATCTTTTATATCTCCACGACCCAAAGGTATTTCTCTCTGATTTTTGGACAGCAGAAAGGCCTCTCAAATATCTATCTCTCCTTAAAATTTCATGAAGAAACTCATCTTATATAGAGAGATATAATAGAGTCCTTGTCTAGGTCAAACACCTAGTCAAGGCTTATCCAAACATGGCAAGTTAAGGGACGCCCAACTCTTGAGCACCTCCTCCATATTTTCGTGCATGGATCACCAGAAAAGGGTGTACAATGTAAACCCTAAAAGCCACAAAAATTCCAAAAAAAAAATTTGGATAAATTCGGTGCAAAATTGAAAGAGTTTTGGATTTCTAAAACTCTATCTCATAGAATTCGAAATCCAAACTTATTCCTTTTAGATTTGATCCAAATCACCTTCCATGTAAGAAAGAAGAGAGGAGACCTTTTGTGAACGTGGGAGAGATCTGGGAGAGGGCTTTTGTCGCACAAAATAAGTGGAGATTGGCGTTGAATAAGAGAGAGGGCGTAGAGAAGGTTTATGTGGCGCAAGGTGGAATCCTAGTCCTACTAGGATTCTGTCTCATAACTTGTTTTAATTTGGTTTCCCAAACCAAATCAAATCAAAATTAGATCAACCCAATTAAAATAGGTTTTAACCTAATTAAAAACCTAATTTAATCAGATTAAATTAGATTTAAATCTGATTTAATTTTTTAATCAAATTAAAAATTAGATTGACCCAAGTCCTAGTTGAACTAGGACTAGTCTTTCCTTGCACTTGGCTTATCCAATAAACCAATTGGATTTGATCCAATCAAGCCCAAACCAAATCTAATTAAATTATATTTAATTAGACTTAATCTCAGCCCATTGGCTTAATCAAATTAAGCCAATTAGCAATCAAATTGCTAATCGATCCTCCTGCAACACTTGCACTGGGTTAAATGTCAATCGTATTGATTATTTAACCCTGTAATGATTCTTAATCGTTGATCAACCATCCGATCGGATCATGAACTCTAATGTGTGTGACCTCATAGGTCCGAACCTAAGCCGGTAGCATAGAAATAAATTCCTATACCAATCGAAGTGACCATCTAGCAATGGTACCCGACGTTCGGATAGGTCGAATGTGTAGAACAACATCCTTAGAACCCATGCGGATATAGTTTTCATATAATTCATCTCCTTGACCAAAATGATCATAGGACACCCCAGAGCTCATCTGTCAACTCTGATCAGGTTGTCCACATTGTATTTCAAAATATCAAATCCATCTGATGGATTACCCTGGCCAAGGTTTTGCTAAATTGAAATACAGCGACTCATTCTTCTCCAACTCTTGGAGTGGTCAATCCCATCTCGATCACACTCTGACTTCACAAGTACTTGACTGTGCCCAGAAGCCTTCCGTCCCTGAATTAAAAATTCAGTTAGTCCAGTACCAAAGCACAGTGAGTTGCTTGCAAGTCAATGAGGCGATCTCAAGTCTAAGGGATATTTATACCTATATCCCATCAGAGACATTCTCGACAGCAGAATGCTCTGGAGTTGGTCACGTTCAATGACGATGTACCCTTACATCTCGCCTGTATGCCATACCAGTGTCTCCACACTCCTTGGTTAAGAGGACAACCAACCCATATGGCCTACAGCGACCTATGCTTGATAGAAGCTGTCGTCCTTATTAACAGCCTATCATTTGGTCGTGAACAGTTTTAAGGACTAATCGATAAATCCTCTCTTTATCGAACTTAAATAGTCCTAAGGACTTCATCATAACAACGGAGTTCATTAGAAGATGAAAGCTTATGATGAAAATGCCAAATATATTTTATTTATTAACAAATCAATTACAATACTTGGTTGCTCAACCCTCAACAGCTTGACGATTGGCTTTTTGGGATACATTTCCCAACAATATTATTCACCAAATATACATTATAGAGCCCTTAAGGTTGAGGGAGAAGGATAGCTGAGAGGCAAGCCGACGTGGCAACAACCGGTAACCTACGGGCGACATCAAAAAAAAAAAAAAAAGAAGAGAGAGAAGAAAAAGAAGAGAAAAAGAGAGAAGGGAATACAGCGATAACAATGGTAAAGAAAAGAAGTTCGGTAGACAACAATTCGACGTAAAATACGGGCGAAGTAACAAAATTTCTTTCTTATTTTTCGATTAACAAGATATGTTGGGAAATGTGTCCCAAAAAAGCCAATCGTCAAGCTGTTGACGGTTGAGCAACCAAGTATTGTAATTGATTTGTTAATAAATAAAATATATTTGGAATCTTCATCATAAGCTTTCATCTTCTAATGAACTCCGTTGTTATGATGAAGTCCTTAGGACTATTTAGGTTCGATAAAGAGAGGATTTATCGATTAGTCCTTAAAACTGTTCACGACCAAATGATAGGCTGTTAATAAGGACGACAGCTTCTATCGAGCATAGGTCGCTGTAGGCCATATGGGTTGGTTGTCCTCTTAACCAAGGAGTGTGGAGACACTGGTATGGCATACAGGTGAGATGTAAGGGTACATCATCATTGAACGTGACCAACTCCAGAGCATTCTGCTGTCGAGAATGTCTCTGATGGGATATAGGTATAAGTATCCCTTAGACTTGAGATCACCTCAGTGACTTGCAAGCAACTCACTGTGCTTTGGTACTGGACTAACTAAATTTTTAATTCAGGGACGGAAGGCTTCTGGTCACAGTCAAGTACTTGCGAAGTCAGAGTGTGATCGAGATGGGATTGACCACTCCAAGAGTTGGAGAAGAATGAGTCGCTGTATTTCAATTTAGCAAAACCTTGGCCAGGGTAATCCATCAGATGGATTTGATATTTTGAAATATAATGTGGACAACCTGATCAGAGTTGACAGTTGAGCTCTGGGGTGTCCTATGATCATTTTGGTCAAGGGGATGAATTATATAAAAACTATATCCGCATGGGTTCTAAGGATGTTGTTCTACACATTCGACCTATCCGGACGTCGGGTACCATTGCTAGATGGTCACTTTGATTGGTATAGGAATTTATTTCTATGCTACCGGCTTAGGTTCGGACCTATGAGGTCACACACATTAGAGTTCATGATCCGATCGGATGGTTGATCAACGATTAAGAATCATTACAGGGTTAAATAATCAATACGATTGACATTTAACCCAGTGCAAGTGTTGCAGGAGGATCGATTAGCAATTTGATTGCTAATTGGCTTAATTTGATTAAGCCAATGGGCTGAGATTAAGTCTAATTAAATATGATTTAATTAGATTTGGTTTGGGCTTGATTGGATCAAGTCCAATTGGTTTATTGGATAAGCCAAGTGCAAGGAAAGACTAGTCCTAGTTCAACTAGGACTTGGGTCAATCTAATTTCTAATTTGATTAGAAAATTAAATCAGATTTAAATCTAATTTAATCTGATTAAATTAGGTTCTTAATTAGGTTAAGACCTATTTTAATTGGGTTGATCTAATTTTGATTTGATTTGGTTTGGAAAACCAAATTAAAACAAGTTATGAGACAGAATCCTAGTAGGACTAGGATTCCACCTTGCGCCACATAAACCTTCTCCACGCCCTCTCTCTTATTCAATGCCAATCTCCACTTATTTTGTGCGACAAAAGCCCTCTCCCAGATCTCTCCCACATTCACAAAAGGTCTCCTCTCTTCTTTCTTACATGGAAGGTGATTTGGATCAAATCTAAAAGGAATAAGTTTGGATTTCGAATTCTATGAGATAGAGTTTTAGAAATCCAAAACTCTTTCAATTTTGCATCGAATTTATCCAAATTTCTTTTGGAATTTTCGTGGCTTTTAGGGTTTACATTGTACACCATTTTCTGGTGATCCATGCACAAAAATATGGAGGAGGTGCTCAAGAGTTGGGCGTCCCTTAACTTGCCATGTTTGGATAAGCCTTGACTAGGTGTTTGACCTAGACAAGGACTCTATCATATATCTCTATATAAGATGAGTTTCTTTGTGAAATTTTAAGAAGAGATAGATATTTGAGAGTCCTTTCTACCATCCAAAAATAAGAGAGAAATACCTTTGGGTTGTGGAGATATAAAGGACGCAAGTTTGGATGTCTAGAGAGAAAAATGTGAAGAAGAAGAGGGTCTTCTTCTAGGGTTTTTATTTTCATATCTTTCCTCCTTCCATCTTGAGTTTCCTGAGAGCGTCTCAGATCTGAAACTCCTCCTTCTACTTTCCATCTTTGGAAGAGTCCAAATCAAGAAGAAGGAGGCACCTGATCAACCATCAAAGAAGGATCAGCGCAGTACTAGCATACTGTGCTGATTTCCTGAAGCAGGACTTCTGATCGAGATTCGTGGGCTCGTGTGGACGACTCCTAGAGGCCGGACGCGTGTGCGGCTTGCAACATCATCCTTAAGCCCGAATCAGCTAGGTTAGAGCATCTAACTTGCAAGGTAATAGATCTGATCTATTATTTAATACATACATTAGATGTAGCTAGTATAGAAACATGTTGATATGATCAACATGTAGTTCATACTATATTTATATATATTTTAATTTTTGATTTAATGCTATATAATAATCATGTAATAGGATTTTAGATCTAGGGATTTTCTGATCTTAGAAAATAAATTTTGATTTATTTTAGTCTTCCGCTGTATGATCTTGAAAAAGTTTCAAGATCTAACCCTGAAACCCTAGATCTGGTTCCTACAATTGGTATCAGAGCCTAGGTTCTTTATTACATGATTATTTATACATGCTTAGATTATTTTTTAGATTATATCTAATTTATAATCTGATTATTAAATCTGAAATTAAAATTTTAGATCAATCACAAACTGCAAGGTTGTCCTGCTGTAAGGTTTACCCCTTACAGTGCAAAGGTTGTCCTAGTTTGTGTAGATCTATCTTTAATCATAAATTTGTTAGATATGATCTAGATTAAATTTATGATTTATTAGATTTAAAAGATATTTAAATCTGAAATAAAATCTCTTTGTTAATAATTTTTATGCAAAAAAATTATTTAAAGTTGAAATTGTTTCAATTACATGAACCTGTTTAGATTAGATCTAAAGTAGTTTCATGTTTATTTCACTTGCATCTTGATTATGAATCAAACATGCAATATGATTGGTAGAATCATATTGTAAAATTGTTTTACAAATATGAAAATGATTTTTTGAAAAGCCGAACCCAACCCTCAGCCCAAAACTTAATTAAGAATTAAGAAGTTGTTTGATTAGGTTCTAGGATTGTGAATTGAAGAACCTAAGACACAAATCATAACACATTGGGTTAATGGGTTAGTGGAAATTAGGTCCATTAATTGGGTTAGACCTATGGTTAGATTAAAGATGGACTTAATTAGAGAATTGACTAAATCTAATCAATTGTTGTCTTAGATTAGGTCAAGGATTCTCTAGATCAATTACAATAGTTGTAGTTGGTCAAGTCCATGTCTTTAACGAGAACCAAATGGATTTGATTCTTGGCTAAGCGGTCTAGCACGAACTGTTAGGTTGATCTAATCGAAACTAATTAAACCAGTTGGTGTCTAAGGTAAACCAGATCGGTGGTTTTTAATTGGGAGCCCGCTTACCTGGCCATTCATGATGGTGTCTAAGGCAAGTTTTGGCAGACCCTCCCACTGATCGAACTTACCTGGCCTCTTGGTGAAATTATGTTTTGATCGGATCACTTGACTATTCGAGCTGACCCATGTCAGCTAGGTAAATCAGTGTGACTGATTTAGGTGCTCCTAGACCAGCCCTTTTAATGGTCTCCCTTAAGCTGACTTGGTGAAGTCAGTGGGAGGATCATGATAAGCTGGTTCATCTGACCTCATCCTCTATATTATTTAATCTTCTAAAATTATTAGGTCCTTAAAATGATAAAGTTATGGAGATAACTGAGTCATAGCCTCCCATTAAGGTGTTTGATAATGAGTCCATGAACTCAATAATCATTGCAGACCCAAAGGCCTGGTGCTTGTTGACTAATGGAATTATCACTCATCATATGACGACTTGGAAGTATCTCTCTAATGGTGGTTAGGTAAGCCAACCAAAGTTGGGCTTAATCATTCGTTGGTTAGATACACCAAGTATGATCATGTTAATGGTTGGACCTAACTGGATCCTTACAGTGGAGGCCAAAGCCTACTGATTAGGTTTCTGGGGCAAAATTAAAATTACTAGAAATTGTTTAAAGAAACAATTGGTTATGAACCTACCCTTAGATGTACATGGGTTGGCCAACCAAAGTTGGGCTTGTGTGCAGTCTAAGTGGATTCTAGTACCCGCTAAGGAATTAGGATAATTCCTCGAATTGAAGGTAGAGACTACCAATTCGAATAAAATAGTGGGAGAAACCTTTTGATTAAAGTCCAAATCTTTAGGTTTAATGAATCAATTACTAATTAGGTTATGGTTCTCCTTTGTGCAAATATGGCCACTTCCCTATCACTCCGCTCATTGTTGGACAATGATAAGTTGATGGGACCCAACTTCGGTAGCTGGTACCGAAAGTTGAAGATAGTCTTGGAGCATGAACGGATCCTATATGTGATAATGGATCCTGCACCTGAGGAGCCAGCTGTCAATGCACGTGGAACAATCAGAGACACTTACCAGAAGTGGCTCAGTGATCGGACCACGGTGCACTGTATCATGCTGGCTATCATGAGCGACGAGTTCAGTCGCAGATTCGAGATGGCTCAGCCAAAGGACATGCTTCAAGTGTTGGAGGATACCTTTGGCACACCCGATGACGTGGAGAGGCACAAGACTAGTTGTGCCATCTTCAACGCCAAAATGCGGGATGGTGCCTCTGTCACTGATCATGTATTGTACATGATCGAGCTGATGGAACGATTGAGCAAGCTCGGCTTTCCCTTGCATGAGCAGCTTGGGAAAGATGCAATACTGAACTCGCTGCCCAAGTCTTGTCTCCCATTCCTCACTCATTATAGAATGACAAAGCCTGAAGTAAACTACCATGGGTTAATGGGGTTGCTTCAGAACTTTGAGAAGGATCACCAACTCCTCAAAGAGTCGGTGAACTCAGTGAACTCAGTGGGAGGTTCATCTTCTGGTTCTCGACCCTTTGAGAAAGAAAAGAAGAACAAGAAGAAGAAAGTCAAGAAGGTGCAAGTTCAGGCTGGGACATCTGTGCAGAGCCAGACCAAAAAGATCAAGCCTGATAAGAGTCTATTCTACTGGCAAGCACCCTAGATTAGATAGTGTGTCAGATATCTACTTATGGCATTAGAGGCTAGGTCATATAAACAAGAACAGAATAAACAGGTTGAGTCAAGAGGAAATCTTCGAAGTTAGTGATTGTGAATCACTTCCAACCTGTGAGTCCTGTCTTCTTGGAAAAATGACCAAGTCACCTTTTACTGGAAAAGGTGAGAGAGCTACTAAGCTCTTGGGCCTAGTACATACTGATGTATGCGGGCCCATGAGCACCAGTGCTAGAGGTGGATATTTCTACTTCATAATTTTCATGGATGACCTATCCCGATATGGATATGTCTATCTGATGAAACATAAGTCGAATTCATTTGAAATGTTCAAACGATTTCGAAGTGAAGTAGAAAAACAAACTGGAAAGAGTATTAAAACTCTTCGATCTGATCGAGGAGGAGAATACCTTTCTAGTGAGTTTCTCACATATCTAGGAGAGAATGGGATTTTCTCCCAATGGACTCCTCCAAGAACACAACAGCATAATGGTGTGTTTGAAAGGAGGAATCAGACTTTGTTAGACATGGTCCGATCCATGATGGATTTTTGCTAGCTTGCTGATATCCTTCTGGGGATATGCACTCGAATCGGCCTGTTATCTATTAAATAGGATTCCAAGTAAGTCTATAATTAAGACTCCATATGAGATATGGACGGGACGTAAGCCAGCACTTTCACACCTTAGGGTTTGGGGGTGCCCGGCCTATGTCAAACGATTAGTCACAGACAAACTTGGACCTAGGTCTGACAAATGCTCATTCATAGGGTACCCCAAAGAGACAAAATGATGTATGGACATTCTACCATGCTGATGAACAAAAGGTGTTCGTCAGCCTTAAGGCAATCTTTTTAGAAAAGGAGTTCCTTGGTGAAGGAACTGTTGCCTCTAAGGTTGAACTTGATGAAGTTCAACAGGTAGAAGGACCGACACCAATAGCTGAACCTGAGTCGGATATGATTAGATCAGATTCGGAGCCCAATATACCTGTACCATTAAGGCGATCCGGTAGAGTACCGCATCAGCCAGACAGATACTACGGTTTCTTGATCCGGGATGGTGATCCCATTGAACTTGATGAGAATAATGAGGATCCGATCACCTATATGGATGCTATGCAGAGATCTGATTCCGAGAAATGGCTTGAAGCCATGAAATCCGAAATGGAGTCCATGAAGGTCAACGATGTATGGACATTGGTTGACCCACCTGAAGGGGTTAAACCCATTGGGTGTAAATGGGTCTTCAAAAGGAAGAGGGGCGCAGACGGAAAGGTGGAGACCTATAAAGCCCGTCTGGTTGCCAAGGAGTATCGTCAACGTTATGGTATTGACTATGATGAGATATTTTTCCTGTGGCAATGCTCAAATCTATTCGGATAATGCTTGCAATAGCTGCCCATCTGGATTATGAGATCTGGCAGATGGATGTAAAGACAGCTTTCCTGAATGGAGAGCTGACCGAAGAGGTGTATATGATACAACCTGAAGGGTTTACATCCACAGATGAGTCCAAGGTGTGCAAGCTTCAGAGATCCATTTATGGACTGAAGCAAGCTTCTCGGAGTTAGAACATACATTTTGATAAGGTGATCAAAACGTATGGCTTCATTAAGAATGGAGAAGAGCCCTGCATCTATAAATGGGCAAATGGTCCAGTTGTGGTATTCCTTATCTTGTACGTGGATGACATTCTCTTAATCGAGAATGACATCCCCGCACTACAGGGAATAAAAGTTTGGTTGTCATCACAGTTCTCCATGAAGGACTTGGGTGAAGCATCCTACATCCTAGGGATGAAGATCTATAGGGATAGATCTAAAAGGATGCTTGGGTTATCCCAGTCCATGTACATAGATACTGTGCTGAAGAGGTTCAGCATGGAGAATTCCAAGAAGGGCTATCTACCGATAGGCCAAGGAATTTCTCTCTCTAAGAAGGATTGTCCGACAACTCCTGAAGAGAGAGAGCGTATGAGTAGAGTCCCATATGCTTCAGCGTGGGATCTATCATGTACACCATGACATGTACAAGACCAGATGTGGCATACTCACTAGGAGTAGTGAGTAGATACCAATCTGATCCTAAAGAAAACCACTGGAAAGTGGTTAAAGCCATCCTTAAGTATTTGAGAAATACTAAGGACCAATGGTTGATTTATGGCGAGTCAGATCTAAAACTTGTAGGGTTCACAGACTCTAGCTTCCAATCTGACCATGATGACAGCAGGAGTGTGTCAGGTTATATCTTTACTCTGAATGGTGGAGCCATCTGCTGGAAGAGTTCCAAGCAGCATACTGTGGCAGACTCTGTTTGTGAAGCAGAGTATATCGCAGCATCAGATGCCGCGAAGGAAGCTGTGTGGCTGAGAAAATTCATCAATGAGCTTGGAGTAGCATCCTCCTTCGATGGTCCAGTCCTGCTCTACTGCGACGGCACTGGTACCATAGCTCCGGTGAAGGAACCCAAAGCACATCAGCGGACGAAGCACATCTTGCACCGCTTCCACCTGGTCCGAGAGATCGTGGATCGAGGTGACGTCGACCTTCAGAAGATCGACTGAAAGGAGAACCTAGCTGACCCCTTCACTAAAGCCCTGGCAATAAAGGAGTTCGACAACCACAAGTCGAAGATGGGTATTAGATACTGTGCCGAGTGGCTTTAGGACAAGTGGGAGTTGTTGGAAAATGTGTCCCAAAAAAGCCAATCGTCAAGCTGTTGACGGTTGAGCAACCAAGTATTGTAATTGATTTGTTAATAAATAAAATATATTTGGCATCTTCATCATAAGCTTTCATCTTCTAATGAACTCCATTGTTATGATGAAGTCCTTAGGACAATTTAGGTTCGATAAAGAGAGGATTTATCGATTAGTCCTTAAAACTGTTCACGACCAAATGATAGGCTGTTAATAAGGACGACAGCTTCTATCGAGCATAGGTCGCTGTAGGCCATATGGGTTGGTTGTCCTCTTAACCAAGGAGTGTGGAGACACTGGTATGGCATACAGGTGAGATGTAAGGGTACATCATCATTGAACGTGACCAACTCCAGAGCATTCTGCTGTCGAGAATGTCTCTGATGGGATATAGGTATAAGTATCCCTTAGACTTGAGATCACCTCAGTGACTTGCAAGCAACTCACTGTGCTTTGGTACTGGACTAACTGAATTTCTAATTCAGGGACGGAAGGCTTCTGGGCACAGTCAAGTACTTGCAAAGTCAGAGTGTGATCGAGATGGGATTGACCACTCCAAGAGTTGGAGAAGAATGAGTCGCTGTATTTCAATTTAGCAAAACCTTGGCCAGGGTAATCCATCAGATGGATTTGATATTTTGAAATACAATATGGACAACCTGATCAGAGTTGACAGTTGAGCTCTGGGGTGTCCTATGATCATTTTGGTCAAGGGGATGAATTATATAAAAATTATATCCGCATGGGTTCTAAGGATGTTGTTCTACACATTCGACCTATCCGGACGTCGGGTACCATTGCTAGATGGTCACTTCGATTGGTATAAGAATTTATTTCTATGCTACCGGCTTAGGTTCGGACCTATGAGGTCACACACATTAGAGTTCATGATCCGATCGGATGGTTGATCAACGATTAAGAATCATTATAGGGTTAAATAATCAATACGATTGACATTTAACCCAGTGCAAGTGTTGCAGGAGGATCGATTAGCAATTTGATTGCTAATTAGCTTAATTTGATTAAGCCAATAGGCTGAGATTAAGTCTAATTAAATATGATTTAATTAGATTTAGTTTGGGCTTGATTGGATCAAGTCCAATTGGTTTATTGGATAAGCCAAGTGCAAGGAAAGACTAGTCCTAGTTCAACTAGGACTTGGGTCAATCTAATTTCTAATTTGATTAGAAAATTAAATCAGATTTAAATCTAATTTAATCTGATTAAATTAGGTTCTTAATTAGGTTAAGACCTATTTTAATTGGGTTGATCTAATTTTGATTTGATTTGGTTTGGGAAACCAAATTAAAACAAGTTATGAGACAGAATCCTAGTAGGACTAGGATTCCACCTTGCGCCACATAAACCTTCTCCACGCCCTCTCTCTTATTCAACGCCAATCTCCACTTATTTTGTGCGACAAAAGCCCTCTCCCAGATCTCTCCCACGTTCACAAAAGGTCTCCTCTCTTCTTTCTTACATGGAAGGTGATTTGGATCAAATCTAAAAGGAATAAGTTTGGATTTCGAATTCTATGAGATAGTTTTAGAAATCCAAAACTCTTTCAATTTTGCATCGAATTTATCCAAATTTCTTTTGAAATTTTCGTGGCTTTTAGGGTTTACATTGTACACCCTTTTCTAGTGATCCATGCATGAAAATATGGAGGAGGTGCTCAAGAGTTGGGCGTCCCTTAACTTGCCATGTTTGGATAAGCCTTGACTAGGTGTTTGACCTAGACAAGGACTCTATCATATCTCTCTATATAAGATGAGTTTCTTTGTGAAATTTTAAGGAGAGATAGTTTTTTGAGAGGCCTTTCTGCCATCCAAAAATCAGAGAGAAATACCTTTGGGTCATGGAGATATAAAAGATGCAAGTTTGGGTGTCTAGAGAGAAAAACGTGAAGAAGAAGAGGGTCTTCTTCTAGGGTTTTTATTTTCATATCTTTCCTCCTTCCATCTTGAGTTTCCTGAGAGCGTCTCAGATCTGAAACTCCTCCTTCTACTTTCCATCTTTAGAAGAGTCCAAATCAA
Organism: Elaeis guineensis; assembly: GCF_000442705.2. Taxonomy (NCBI): domain Eukaryota; kingdom Viridiplantae; phylum Streptophyta; class Magnoliopsida; order Arecales; family Arecaceae; genus Elaeis; species Elaeis guineensis. The sequence continues at coordinate 68,977,232 of NC_026000.2, forward strand.
GAAGAAGGAGGCACTTGATCAACCATCAAAGAAGGATCAGCGCAGTACTAGCATACTGTGCTGATTTCCTGAAGCAGGACTTCTGATCGAGATTCGTGGGCTCGTGTGGACGACTCCTAGAGGCGGACGCGTGTGCGGCTTGCAACATCATCCTTAAGCTCGGATCAGCTAGGTTAGAGCGTCTAACTTGCAAGGTAATAAATCTGATCTATTATTTAATACATACATTAGATGTAGCTAGTATAGAAACATGTTGATATGATCAACATGTAGTTCATACTATATTTATATATATTTAATTTTTGATTTAATGCTATGTAATAATCATGTAATAGGATCTTAGATCTAGGGATTTTCTGATCTTAGAAAATAAATTTTGATTTATTTTAGTCTTCCGCTGTATGATCTTGAAAAAGTTTCAAGATCTAACCCTGAAACCCTAGATCTGGTTCCTACAAGATATACGTTACAAGATCCGGAGGGTCAGAAAAAGAAAACATTATTACAAGACTTGAAAGGGACACACCGGAGGCCACTTCAAGCTGTAGACTTCTCTTCCCAGTTCTGTCCTTCCCAGCAGCATTTTCCAGTACATGTGATAAGCCTCTCGGCTCTCGCCCCCCGCCTTGTTCCGCTCCATCTCCGAAATTCCATCCCTAGGGGGAAAAGGATGGGATAGAATTTAGAGGGAAGCAAAGGCAACAGCGGCAGCGACGATGACCTATTTCAAGAAGAACCAGAGTTACCCCGGAGGCAGCGATGACGCCGAAGATATGCGCCACCACCGTGTGCTCCACGACAACCTCCGTCCTAGATGCCCCGGCAAGGTCGGCATGCGCTACTTCCACCGTCCCCGCAACAAGTTCTACTACCCCACCATCGGTGCCGACCGCCTCTGGTCCCTCGGCCCCGACGACATCAAGAATCCCGCCACAGCTTGTGACGATAACTCTGCCCCCTTGACCGGTGTCGCCCCGTTCAGCTACTCCAAAATTCTCAGGCAGAATTCTCAGGCGGAATACCCTCACCGGTTGTCCCCATTATTAAACCCCTGTTGTTAAAGGAATTCTCCCTCGAGCCCCCTTTAAGGTGATGGGAACCCCCAGTGACAGTTTGACAATCGGAGAACTCGCAGACCACTGTTCTCCTCCCCGCACTCTTCCTGGTCCGTCGCATCCTCTTGAGGTTGGCCTCCGGGGTGTAGGCCCCGATGGGAGAACCCCTCAGAGAGACTCGGGGGACTGAAGACGGCGGAGAGCCGGTGGAGATGGCAAGGACTGGCGCGGAGGACACTCGGAGTCGAGAAGGGCACCGATGGAGTGAAGCCCCTGAAGGAAAGGTGGGGGCTTAAATAAGCAGCGGGGCCTGGCGCAGTTATGGTGGCAGGTATCCCTAGGCCAACCGGTACCCACCACGTGTCCCACTCACCGCGGTGCAGGGTTGACCGTCCACGGACTATTATGGCACGACGCTTAGGATTACGTCCTGGTGGGAGTTCCGAAAGGACTCTTCAGGTCGTCCTAATCGGACAACGGCTCCAGCATGCGTGCATTAAATGCTAAGATTTTCAAGGGCAATTACGCACAGACATCAAGGGAGCAGCTTCGGCTGTGAAAATCTCTTTGTACTTCCTTCGTTCGAAATTCAAACTCGAAAATAGGGGGACTGATGTTGGGTATAAAATACCCTCAGCCGAAGTTCTTAATGGGATTGGCCCTCCCAGGACTCCTCCGGCTTTCGACTGCAGATGGTATCTCTCTAGACTTCTCCAACGCTGGATTTCTACGGTGCTAGCTGAATTCCTCCGACGGATGAACTCCCACTGCACCACCCGAACTCCTTCAACATGAGCTCCCTCGGTCATCTATCAAGCCGCCCCAAGCGCTCACTGAGCTCTACCGCCAGCCGATCTTCTACGACCATCGGTTGCTCCCCGAATCCCTTCCAAACTCCTTCCAGCCAGGTTCAACTCCAATCCAAACTATCTCGGACCTCGCCAATGCCTGAACTTCACCAACGACAGACTCGGACTCCTACGGGAGCCGGACTTCGTCCCCAACCTCAATTGCTGGAAAGCTTCGCCCAGACTCCCACAGGAGCCAGGCTCCGTCCTCGACCTCGACTGCTGGTAAGCTTCGTCTGGACTCCTAAGGGAGCCAGACTTCGTCCCTGACTTTAATTGCAGGTAGACTTCGATCGGACTCCTACGAAAGCCAGATCTCGTCTCCGACTCCAGTTGCAGGCAGACTTCGTCTGGACTCCTATGGGAGCCGGACTTCGTTCCCAACCTCAATTGCTGGAAAGCTTCGCCCGGACTCCCACGGGAGCTGGGCTCCGTCCTCGACCTTGACTGCTGGTAAGCTTCATCCGGACTCCTAAAGGAGCCAGACTTCATCCCTGACTTTAATTGCAGGTAGACTTCGATTGGACTCCTACGGGAGCCAGATCTCGTCTCCAACTCCAGCTACAGACAGACTTCGTCCGGACTCCTACGGGAGTCGGACTTCGTCCCCAACCTCAATTGCTGGAAGGCTTTGCCCGGACTCCCACAGGAGTCGGGCTCCATCCTCGACCTCGACTGCTGGTAAGCTTCGTCCGGACTCCTAAGGGAGCCGGACTTCATTTCTGACTTTAATTGTAGGTAGACTTCGATCAGACTCCTACGGGAGCCAGATCTCGTCTCCGACTCCAGCTGCAAGCAGACTTCATCCGGACTCCTACGGGAGCCGGACTTCGTCCCCAACCTCAATTGCTGGAAGGCTTCGCCCAGACTCCCACGGGAGCCGGGCTCCATCCTCGACCTCAACTGCTGGTAAGCTTTGTCCGGACTCCCAAGGGAGCCAGACTTCGTCCCTGACTTTAATTGCAGGTAGACTTCGACCGGACTCCTACAGGAGCCAGATCTCATCTCTGACTCCAGCTGCAGGCAGACTTCGTCCGGACTCTTACGGGAGCCGGACTTCATCCCCAACCATAATTGCTGGAACGCTTCGCCCAGACTCCCATGGGAGCCGGGCTCCATCCTCGACCTCGACTGCTGGTAAACTTCATCCAGACTCCTAAGGGAGCCGGACTTCGTCCCTGACTTTAATTGCAGGTAGACTTCGACCGGACTCCTACGGGAGCCAGATCTTGTCTCTGACTCCAGCTGCAGGCAGACTTCGTCCGGACTCCTACGGGAGCCGGACTTCGTCCCCAACCTCAATTGCTGGAAGGCTTCGCCCGGACTCCCACGGGAGTCGGGCTCTGTCCTTGACCTCGACTGCTGGTAAGCTTCATCTGGACTCCTAAGGGAGCCGGACTTTGTCCTTGACTTTAATTGCAGGTAGACTTCGACCGGACTCCTACGGGAGCCAGATCTCATCTCCGACTCCAATTGCAGGCAGACTTCGTCCGGACTCCTACGGGAGCCGGACTTCGTCCCCAACCTCAATTGCTGGAAGGCTTCCCCCGGACTCCCACGGGAGCCGGGCTCCATCCTCGACCTCGACTGCTGGTAAGCTTCGTCTGGACTCCTAAGGGAGCCGGACTTCATCCTTGACTTTAATTGCAGGTAGACTTCGATCGGACTCCTACGGGAGCCAGATCTCGTCTCTGAACCCAGCTGCAGGCAGACCCCGTCCGGACTCCTACGGGGGCTGGAGCCTGACTTCAGCCGACATGCCTGGACCCTCTAGCAGGCCCCAGCAATGGCCGCGACTCTGCCCCACTTCCTGCGACGGATTCGGTGTGACTCCATCATTCCCTGGTGAGCCGCAGTAACGGCCACGACTCTACTTCACTTCCTGCGACGGATACCGCACGATTCCTCCATCTTCTGGCAAGTTGCGACAATAGATGCCGCCCCACTCCCCGTGACAGACTCCACGTGGCATGTCCTGGTGATAGCCATGTTTCCACTCCACTACTCCTCGCAATAAACTCCTCCTGACCAAGGGTGGCCCACTGCCAGACGGTTACAAACGTCGCTATTAGTCTGCTGCTCCCTCCGCCTATAAAAGTGGGACCCCAGATACGTTATTTTCTAAGCTCTCATTTCTTACCTAGAAACTCTGCTAAAATTTTCGTTCGAGCACTCCATTCTTGTTGAGGTAGAGTACTGACTTGAGCATCGGAGGATCTTGCCGGAGCAACCCCACCTCCAGTTTAGACTTTTTTTGCAGGTCCCGATGGCGATCGTGACTCCCTCGACTCCAGCTTCTCTGGCGCAGGTGGATTTTTGCACCAACAGTTATCAACATAACTTAATCATTTTTTAGGGACCTAATAATTTTTGAGGATTTTATTAAAGGATAGATGAGAAGAAAATATCCCGTCAATTTCAATCTTCCTACTGACTTCACCAAGTCAGATTAAAAAAAAAGATTTAATTAAAGCTGGCATTAGGAGCACCTAAATCAGTCAAACTGATTTACCTAATGACATGGGTGAGCCCTAATCACCAAGTGATCTAATCAAAACTTAATTCACCAGGTTGGCTAGGTAAGTGAGATTAGTGGTGGGGATAAGCCATTAACTCGTCAGAGATCGAATCACTGCGAGTAGCTCCCGCTTAAAAATTACTGGTCAAAATGCCAAACTTACCTTAGACACCAACCGGTTCATTAGTTTTAATTTGATCAACTTATTAAATAGGATTCCACCGTGTAGCCGTGAATTAAGTCCATCTTGGTCTAGTTAAAGACATGGACCCATTCAACTACAACTATTGGAGTTGAGTCTAGAGTATCCTTGACCTAATCTAATTCAACTTTTGATTAGATTTGACCAATTACTCTAATTTAGTCCATTTCTTTAAGCTAACCTTAGGTCTAACCCAATTATGGACCTAATCCATCTAACCCATTGACCCACAAATTTATGCAATTATCTTAGGTCTTAATTCACAATTCTAGACCTACTAGATAATATTTAATTCTTTTAATTAAGTATTTGGACTGATGGGTCAGGATTTGATATTTCAAAAATAATTTTCAAATTTGAAAGATTTTATTTTCTGTTCACCAAATATGTTGACTCATTTCACAAATAGATCAGCACATTTTATAAATAGCAATCCTATTGCTAATTATATAACAGAAAATAACTCAATCAAAATAAATCATGAATATTCCTTTAGATCTAATCTAACACATTCATGATAAATTTCACAATTGAACTTTTATAATTAATTCCTTTCGCTGCTTCATCTGCATGGGATATAATTGCAGCGGCACCCCTACCACCATAGGAGATCCCATCGAATGGGAGGAGAGGGCCTTTAAACCCTACTTTTCTCCTATGATCGGATGGCCATGGCAACCAACCCAATTCAATTACTTGCTACTTGGATCAAGTATATCTAAATATACCAATTTTAAAATTTAAATTTTAAATTTTAAATTTCAAATTTTAAATTTTAAATTTCAAATTTCAAATAAATTTCAAATTTTAAAATTTTGAATTTCAAATTTTGAATTTTAAATTTTGAATTTCAAATTTGAAATTTCACCCAAATTTTAAATTTAAAATTTTGAATTTTGAATTTTGAATTTCAAATTTTTAAATTTTAAATTTCAAATTTCAAATTTTAAAATTCAAAATTTAAATTTTGAATTTCAAATTTTTTTTGAATTTCGAACAACTTTCAAAATTTAAATTTTAAAATTTAAATTTCAAATTTTAAATTTAAACTTTTAGATTACAACTTAATCTACGCATGTAAATATATATATCATATCTAAGACCCACTCTGATACCATTTGTGGAGAAAATTCAGTGCAGGAGTAAAATAGTAATTTTAAAACTTTTTCAAAATTATGATTTTATAGTAGAAAAATATTAATTAATCTAATTAATTAACATAAATTTATCCTACACTAGGATCTAAATATGATATATAGCATGCATTCATTTAAATTTGAAATTCAAATTCGAACAGTAAACACTTTACTGTAATGTGTTCAGAACATAATACCTTTGTGCGGGTAGTAGAGTGCCACAATCTGATCACTGTCGGGAGAGTCTGATCATCGTGACACAGCCACATAGTATATTTGGCCTCTACAGATCATCCACACGAAGCTTCCAATCTGATCAACTCCTCACGAGTGCTAGCTCGTTGTAGAGCCCTTTTGACGGTGGATGCTGATCGAACTCCTTCGATCGATGTCTGTCGATTTTTTGGATGCTTCAGATCATCAACAAACATGCTTGAGAGGATGTTGAAGATCTCCTTGAGATTTTGTGGGCTCACGAAACTCGTAGCTTACTTTCTCACTTTTCGAACCCCAAGCTAAAACTCTAGGGAACTCATCGGAAACCTTGCACCAACTTTTCTTTCTTTTCTTTCTTTTTCTCTTGGAAGGATATGGACTTCCTTCTCATGCACAAGACTTCTCACACCCCAAAATTTTTCTTCAAAAAACTTCTTCTTGCACGTCCCACTCTTCTCCTCCTTCTATAACAACGTCAAACGTCTTATCCAAAAGAAAAGATAAAGATGAGTAATTGCATATTTGAATTTAAATCAAATTTTGAATTCAAATAGACACCAAAGGCATGAGGCATGGCTTAAATTATGCATGGAGTGATTTCATGAGAAACCTTTTCTCATGTAATAAATAGGGCATAAAAAAAGGGATAAAGTGCAAAGATTGATTACCTATTCAAATTCAAACTTTATTTTGAATTTGAATGGCCAACCAATCATCCTTATCCATCCATTTGGCACATTAAACTAGGGCATGGAGAGGGCTTGGCATGAAGAAAAAATTCATGAGAAGTTCCTTCTCATGAATCCAAATGGGTGCAATGGAAGTGAGGTGGCACATGGAGATTGGGTCAAGGTGTTTTAATTATTTAAACCAACCAAATTGAACCAAATAAGTTAGGTCCAATTAGACTAATTTAAATCCAACTTAATTAGGCTTAATTAGGCTCAATAAAATCCTAATCAAATCAGAAATTGACTATGCCCAACCCTTGATCAAATCAGGGACCAAACCATCACGACGATTAGGTCAACTCTTAACCTAATCGGGTCAAACCCAACTGAATCCAATTCAATTGGACTTGATCCAAAAATAATTACTCAATCAAATTAAGTTAATTAGCGATCAAATCACTAATTAAACCTCTCATAAATACTAAGTCCAAATTTTATGGGCAATCAGGCATCAGAATTCATCGATATGTAAACCTGATCGAAAAATCCCAACTAGTGGGACTCTTGACCCCGGTACCCATAATGTGTGAAACTCATGATCAGAGAATCCTGATTCTCAATCACTGAGTCCCAAATATGTAGGATTCTACATCAGCCATCAGACCAGATAAGAACCTCTAATGTGTGTGATCCCATAGGTTTGAACCTAAGTCGGTGCACAGGAACCAATTCCTGTACTAATCGAAGTGACCTTCTAGCAATGGTACCCGATGATTGGATAGGTCGAATGGTCGCAATCACAACACTCAGAACCTACGTGAATATGGTTACTGTATAATTCATCCTTTTGACTTCTGTGTTTAGGATGACTCAGGGTTAAACTGTCAACCCTGATCAGATCATCTGAATCATGCTCAACTCAAGCAGTCCTGTGACTCCTCACAAGGACTACCCTGACCAAAATTTTGCTAAATTGAAACACGACTGTACACAGCTCCTGAACTGGAGTGGTCAATCCCATCTTGACATACGCACTGACAAGTCAAGTACTTGACTACACCCAGCAGCCTTTTGTCACTGAATTAGAAATTCAGGTAGTCCAGTGCCTAAGTGCAGTGAGTTGCTTGCAAGTCACCATGGCGGTCTCAGGTTGGAGGGACATTTATACCCATATTCCATCGGAGCAAATCTTGACAGTAGAAATAGCTCCGGAGTCGGTCACATTCAGTGCGGATGTACCCTTACATCTCACCTGTATGCCATACCTGTGTCTCCACACTCATTGGTTAAGAGGACAACCAACCTATATGGCACACAACGACCTATGCTTGATAAACGTTGTCATCCTTGGTAACAACGTATCTTTTGGTCGCAAACAGATTTAAGGACCAAATGACAAATCCTCCTTTGTCGAGTCTAAATAGTCCTAAGGACTTCACCACAACATAGGAGTTCATTAGAAGATGAAATATTTTATGATAAAAAATATCAAAATAATTTTTATTAATTCATAATTCATGTACAATATAAAAATGAGCACAACTGTCAACAGACTGACGATTGGCTTTGAGATACTATTCCCAACAGTACGGACACAGCTCATTAATTTTCTACAAAAGAATGCGGATGTTTTCACTTGAATCCTGACGGATATGCCGAGGATTGATGCAGGAGTCATGGAACACCGTCTGGCTGTTGATCCCAAATATCAGCCGATAAAGGAAAAAATTTGAAGTCATGCACCAGAAAGGCAAGTGGCAATAGCTGAGGAAGTTGATAAACTCCTGAAAGTCGAGTTCATCAGAGAAGTCAACTACCCAAACTGGGTCTCCAATATGGTTCTTGTCAAGAAGGCGAACGACAAGTGGAGGATGTGTATAGACTTCAAAAAGCTAAACAAAGCCTGCCCGAAGGATAGTTACCCTCTTCCCAAAATTGACCAATTGGTGGATGCAACCTCAGGCCACGAGCTTCTCACTTTCATGGATGTATTTTTTGGCTACAATCAAATCAGGATGGCACTTGAGGATGAAGAAAAAACTGCTTTTATTACTAACCATGATCTTTATTGTTACAAGATCATGCCTTTTGGCCTAAAAAATGTAGGGATGACCTATCAATGGTTGGTGAACAAGATCTTCAAAGAGCAGATCAACCGCAACATGGAGGTCTATGTAGACGATATGCTTGTAAAAAGCAAATCTACAAAGAACCACATCGCCGACCTTGAGGAGACCTTCAGCACCCTCCAAAAATATAAGATGAAGCTGAATCCGGCCAAGTGCACTTTTGGAGTAACCTCAGAAAAATTCTTGGGCTTCATGGTATCGAGGTGTGAAATTGAAGCAAATCCAAAAAAGATTCATACCATCCAAGAAATGACCGCCCCGAAGTCAATAAAGGAAGTTCAATGCCTTACTGGGAGAGTAGCAGCTCTGAATCGCTTCATCTCAAGGTCGGTCGAACGATGCCTGCCTTTCTTTCAGACCCTCAAGCAGTCGAAGAACTTCTGTTGGACCACTGAATGTCAGTAAGCATTCGAAAAATTAAATAGCAACCTCGGCTCACCTCCACTATTGGCAAAGTCCGAACCCGGAGAGGAGTTGTTCCCATACCTGACGATCTCCCCTGTGGCTCTCGCAGTAGTTCTGGTTAAGGAAGAAGCAAAAATTCAACGGTCGATCTACTACATTAGTCGAGTATTGAGAGACACCGAAATCAGGTATACTAAGTTAGAAAAACTAACTTACGCCTTGTTGATTGCAGCTCGAAGGCTCCGACCTTACTTTCAAGGGCACACCATAACATTGCTCACCGACCAGCCGATCAAGGTAGTTCTGCATCGAGCGGATGCTTCCGGAAGGATAGCGAAATGGGCAGTCGAGCTCACAAATTTCGACATCAACTATCAACCTCAGCCGATGATAAAAGCTCAGATATTAGCAGACTTCATAGTGGAGTGCACTATTTCGGAAGAGGTCGAACTTGAGCGAGGTGAAGCCGACAACTCAGGGCTCTAGTCGAATTCTCCTAAAGAAAGAACAGATCTCCCTGATGATTTTTGGGCCCTCTATGTGGATGGTTCCTCCAACATGTCATACGCAGGCGCAGGCCTGATCTTGGTCAATCCAGAAGGAATTATTGTAGAGTATGCGCTGCACTTCGAATTTCCTACGACAAATAACAGAGCAGAATATGAAGCTTTGATTGCAGGACTGAGGATCGCCAAAGAGTTGGAAGTAGATCTACTCCAAGTCTACAGTGACTCTCAATTGGTGGTGGGATAAGTCAGCAAAAACTATGAAGCTCGAGAGGACAATATGGCCAAGTATCTCGAAAAGGTAAAAGAGATCGTCCCTGCCTTCGGTAGCTTTGACATCAAGCAGATTTCAAGAACAGAAAATATCAGGGCCGACCTTCTCTCCAAATTGGCTACACTGGCTCCGGCTGAGCTGCCCAAGGAAGTCTTCTTCGAAGTTTTGAAGTACCCAAGTACAGAAGAACCACAGCTTGTGATGGAGATCAACCATGAACCCAACTGGATTGACCCACTGGTTGCGTACCTCAAGGATGGGGTTCTTCCTTCTGATGCAAAAGAAGCTCGAAAGCTTAGGAACCAGGCCTCTCAATATATTCTTTATGAAGGCAAGCTATACAAGAGATCATACTCTTTGCCCCTTCTAAATGTCTCCGACCTTCTGAGGCCGACTTCGCCTTGTGAGAGGTACATGAGGGAGTCTGTGGAAGTCACTTGGGGGCCAGATCTTTATCCCACAAGCTGCTCCGACAAGGCTATTACTGGCCTACCATGTACCATGACTCCATCGAATATGTCAGAAGGTGTGATCGGTGTCAGAGATATGCAAATATCCAAAGGCAACCCACCTCCAAACTTACACCCTTGAGTGCCCCATGGCCGTTTGCACAATGGGGGATGGATATCCTCAGACCTTTTCCCATGGCATCCGGACAACGGAAGTTCCTCCTGGTGGCAATTGACTACTACTTCACCAAGTAGGTCAAAGCTGAACCTTTGGCGAAAATTACAGAAGCTAAGGTGCAGTACTTTATTTGGAAGTCAATTGTCTGTAGGTTCGGCCTTCCCAGAACTCTCATTACTGATAATGAGCGACAATTTGCTGGGACAAGATTTGCTGAATTTTCTGAGGACTTAAACATCTCCCATAACTTCACGTCAGTAGCCTATCCGCAAGCAAACGGTGAAGCCAAAGTTACTAACAGGACTCTGCTGCAAGGAATCAAGATGAGACATGAAAGAGCATAGGGAACTTGGACAGATGAGTTTATCATGTGTTAAGGGCATATCAAACTACCCAAAGATTGCCCATAGGGGAGACCCCATTTGCCTTAGCCTTCGGAACAGAAGTCATGATCCCGATCGAACTCAAACTTCTATCGGTGCAAGTTATGGCATTCGACGACCAGCGCAACTCACAGGATCTCAAAGCCAACATCGACTTATTAGAAGAAAAGTGGGAGATAGCTCAAGTTCGGATGGTCGCCTACAAGCAGCAAGTGGCCCGCTACTACAACTCCTGGGTCAAGAGCAAGGCCTTCAAAGTGGGGGACCTAGTACTTCGGCGAGCCGCTGTCTCACAACCTCAGAATCAAGGGAAACTCGCCCCTAACTGGGAAGGCCCGTATGAAGTCAGGTAGGTGGTTTGGCCCGGAACATACTATTTAAAAGAACTCGAAGGAGCAGACCTTCCGTGACTATGGAATTTGAAAAATCTACAAATGTATTACCGATAACTCTACCTTAAATAAAAGTTTCTTTCATATTTGCATATCTTTTCTTTTGGCATGAGCTTGTAACGATAGGGAGTAGCTCCTTCAGACAATTGAAACACAGCCATGTTAGGAGCAGGAGGAGAACCTCATCCTAACATGAACAAAATCAAAGGCTCGATTATTTAGAGACCGGATGGGAGGAGAGGTCCTTGCAATGGCCCTTATGTGCCCCCACAGTCATATTAGGAACAAGAGGAGAACCTCGTCCTAACATGAGCAAAGTCAAAGGCTCAGTTATTTAGAGACTGGATGGGGGGAGAGGCCCTTGCAATGGCCTTTATGTGCCCTCACAGCCATGTTAGGAATAGGAGGAGAACCTCGTCCTAACATGAGCAAAGTCGAAGGCCTGATTATTTAGAGACCGGATGGGGGGAGAGGCCCTTACAACGGCCCTTATGTGCCCCCACAGCCATATTAGGAACAGGAAGAGAACCTCATCCTGACATGAGCAAAGTTGAAGGCTCGATTATTTAGAGACCGGATGGGGGAAGAGACCCTTGCAACGGCCCTTATGTGCCCCAACAGTCATGTTAGGAGCAGGAGGAGAACCTCATCCTAACATGAGCAAAGTCGAAGGTCCAATTATTTAGAGATCGGATGGGGGGAGAGGCCCTTGCAACGGCCCTTATGTGCCCCCACAGTCATATTAAGAACAGGAGGAGAACCTCATCCTAACATGAGCAAAGTCGAAGGTCCGATTATTTAGAGATCGGATGGGGGAGAGGCCCTTGCAATGGCTCTTATGTGCCCCCACAGCCATGTTAGGAATAGGAGGAGAATCTCATCCTAACATGAGCAAAGTCGAAGGCCTGATTATTTAGAGACCGGATGGGGGGAGAGGCCCTTGCAACGGCCCTTACGTGCCCCCACAGCCATGTTAGGAATAGGAGGAGAACCTCATCCTAACATGAGCAAGGTTGAAGATCCAGTTTTTAGAGATGGGATGGGGGGAGAGGCCCTTACCACAGCCCTTACGTGCCCCCACAGCCCATCCTAACATAAGCTGAAATTGACTGTGCCGGGAACAGGAGGAGAACCTCATCCTGACACAAATAAAAATCTGATCATTTGAGACCGGATGAAGGGAAAAGCCCCTCAGCAACTCCTCTACGCCCCTACAATCCCATTAGGAGCAGAAGGAAAATCCTCACCCTAACACAAAAAAAAGAGAAGAAAAAGCGACGAGCTACACCAGAGATAAAAAAAAAAAAATGAACTACTTCCAAGGTTCAAGAGACCTCGCCTCAACGAGGATGAAAATTCTTATCGAAAATCTCCTATCCCTAAGGGCGAATCAATACGGCGATGACCAAAAATCTTCAAACAACATCAACATCGAATAAGACAGAAGACAAAAGAAGTTCGATAAATGACAAGTTAATGCAAGAATGGATAAGGTAATGGATTTTTTTTTTTTTCATTTCATTAGTAAAGTGCGCGTCACAAAGCCTTCGAAGGCCAAAACAAAAAAAAGAAGCAACAAGAAAGGAAAGGAATACATAGAATAAAAGGCAAAAAAGCTCTAAGGAAGCTCGGCTTCTTCAGACTTTGAACTCTCGATTCTAGCCATCATCGAGGCCCCCTTCTGCTTCCCCCTTCCACAGGATCGAAAAGTACTCACGGTCGAAGATGTACCACAAGCGCGAGCTCTGGGCGATCAAGGCGAAGCACGGTCGGATCTGTCTCTTCTACCCTCACCTTCTTCGCCGATCCAGAAGTTGCAGCACCTTTCCTCTTGTGGGCCTTGAGACTCTTGGCTAACATCCGAGCCACGTCTGTGTCCATATCTGCAACGAAAGAAGATCGGCATAGACAGAGCCATGGAAAAAAGGGGAGTTCTAGAACTAACCTAGGCTAGTCTGAAGGATGTAGAGATGGGGACGACTCGAAGAATGCCTAAGGCCGAGAAGGATACTGAGGAAGAACGAAACTCTCAGGAAGAAGGAGGGACCGAAGAAACTCCCATGCAAAGTGAGACCCTTGAAGGAGGGAGGCAGGTTTAAATAGGTGACGGGGTCTGGTGCAATAATGACCGTAGATCTCCTCTGGCCAATCTGTAACCGCCGTATGGCCCACTCATCGTGACAGATGGCTGAAAGTGGCTGACAACCAACAAAATCATTATTGCACCGTACCTAGAGCAGTGCTCCAATGAAAATTTTGAAAAAATCTTTTCGGATCACCTCGATTTGAAAAGACTCCAGCACTAGCGTGCCAAATGCCAAAATATCTAGAAATAATCGGGTATGAAAATCGAGGAAGGTAACTTCAGCTGTGAAAATTTTTTTGTACTTCCTTCATTCAAAACCCGAACTCGGAAGTAGGGAGACTGGTGTTGGGTATAAAATACCCCCAGCCAAAGTTTGTAAAAGGCCGACCCTTCCAGAGCTCTTCCAGTTTCCGACCTTGTGTGGCATCTTTCTGAACTCCCTCGACCATCCGAGCTTCCATAATACCATCCGGACTTCTCTGATGATGAGCTCCTCCATTCATATATCGGACTGCTCCAAATACTTTTCGAGCTTCACTATCAGTTAATTTTCTATAGTGATCGACTATTCTCCGAATCTCTTCCAGACTTCTTCCGACCATGAATGACTTTACTCCGAACTTCTTTCAGACTTCGTCAATGTCCGAGCTTCTCCAACAATGGGATTTCTACAGTAACCAGACTCCGTCCAAGTTTCTACGATGGTCGATCCCTTTCGAATTTCATCCGAGCTCCTACAAGAGTCGAATTCCAGACGAACTTCTACGACAGATAGGTTTCACTAGCTGGATCTCTACTCTGAACTTCTTTCGGACTTCGTTAATGATCGAGCTTCTCCAGCAGTGGGACTTCCATAATAAGAAGTCTCCATCCAAGCTTCCATGATAACCGATCTTCGTCCGAGCTTCTACAATAAGCGGACTTCATCCGGACTCCTACAAGAGCCAGACTCTCTCCGAACTTCTACAATAGAATTGAATCCCAAACTCCTCCAACGTTCGACCTTCCACAGTGCCCTCAAGACTCCTCCAGCAGATAAACCTCCATAACGCCATCCGAACTCCACTGTCAGACGACCCCCTGCCAGATTCCTCATGAAACTGGACCTCTCCGATGGACAATCTTCAGACGAGCTTTCACATCAGGCAAATCTCAGACGAACTTCTCTGGCAATCGGACTTCTATCGGACTTCACCAACAGAAAGTCTCCATTCAAGCTTCTACAGCAGATGACTCCCACCTATAGTATCAGCGCCCAAGGCATCCAACAATAGTAGACTCGTCAGCAACCTCGAAAATATCTGAGTTTCTTCTAGATTGCTGAAACAGAGAGCCATTCCACTCCATCAGACGTCCCAATCGAACTTCAACCGTCAGGCCCGAACTCTCTGGCAAGTCACGACAATGGCCACTACCCTACTCCACTCTCTGTAACAGATTCCACATGGCTCCACCACTTTCTGGCAAGTTGCGATAATGGACACTACGCCACTCTCCATAACAAACTCTACGTGGCCCTGAACGGCCCCCTGACACCACTACTCTCCGTAACAAACTCCGCATGACCCCGAATGGCCCACTACCAGGCAGTTACAAACGTCGCTGTCAATTAGTTACGCTCTCCGTCTATAAAAAGGAGATCCCAGATATGTTTTTCTCTAAGCTCTAAACTCTATCTTGAAACTCTATTAAAATTTTATTTGAGTGCTCCATTTCTGTTGAGGTAGAGTTCTGACTTGAGCATCGGAGGGTCTTGCCGGAGCACCCCCAACTTCGGTTTAGACTTTTCTTGCAGGTCCCGATGGCGGACGCGATCCCCTCAACTCCAGCTTCTCCGGCGTCAGTGAAATTCTGCACCAACACTATTAATTTAATTATGTAAAAAATTTTAAATTTTTTGAAGATTTTTAATTTCATCTTGAACTTTTATTTAGTGCAATCAAGTCATCGAACTTTTAAATTCTTTCAATTCAAGTCCTTGCCCTAATTTCCATCTGCTTGCCATAACTAAATTGTCGCATTGTGGTGGCCAATGGCATGATAAAAATGGACCAAAGAAAAATAAAAATGAGGGCCATTGCAAATGTAACAATCAGGATTAGCTCTATCTTTCTTTGAAAGAGAACCCTCCTTTTTGTTCTTTCTTTTGTCCACATCTTTGGTCCTTTTGTCCCCAGCATCTTTGTGCTTGTTTCTCTTCTTTTGATTCTTTTGCACAGGCTGGATCTTGCCTGAAGAAGAACCATTATTAAGCTTAGAGATCCGAAGATCCATCATTCCATTAGTGGTAGCCAATGCGATACGTAATTCTTTGACACCTTGCCATTGCAACTCCAATTACACCCATGGTTGGAGACTAGATAGGAAATTGAACAACCTGTCTGCCTCTGACGTATCCTTGATGTCCAGCATGAGAGAACTAAATTCTTTGATATATTTCCTTAGATCTATCTCAATCTTTTCAAGGAGTCCCTTACAACCCAGGTCATGTTGTAAGGAAAGAATTGCTTTTTCAACTCATATTTTTGCACCTCCCACATCTCAATAGATGGCCTAGTAGCATCTTCGTTCCTAGTTCTCCATCAGAGTTTAGCATCCCTAGTAAGATATATGCTAGTGATTGAGACCTTCTCATCTTCAGGAACCAAAGTGGCCTTGAAGTATTGCTCCATATCTCATAAATTTTTTTTCAGATCTTTGGCACGATGAGTATCATTGAATGGTTTTGGATCTAAAACTTTCATTTTGATAGAAGCTTCCCCATGCCATGTGTTCTGCATTATAGATTTGATCAATTTGAAGTCGAACATTATTTCATCCATCCACTATTATGTTGATTCGAGGGAGTCTAGGAGCAAAGCCACCATGGCCATCAGGTTCTCAACCCGTGAATCAACTTGAGGCACCTTGATCATTGCTTCCAACCATGCCACCTTTTCTTTAAGAGCCTCAATGTTGTTTCTAGCAACTGGCATGAGCGTTGCCCCTTCACTTGAGCAAAATGAGGCAAGAATTTTGATGGAAATCCACCAATAGAGCACCCAAACATGGCTCTAATACCAATTATTAAAGGATCGATTCTTGGATAAAAATCTTTCGCAAGAATCTCAATCTTATGTGGCACTAGATGCTCCATCTAGTCAGCCTTCTCATAATCCCTACCCCAAGGATTGCAACACCAAGCCAAACAAAGACAAATACTAAAGACATCTAGACAAAGCACAAATATCTCTTTTATTATAATTCCCACATAATTTGGATACAAGAGAACCACTCAAATCCTCTAAATCTCACTAAGAAGACACTTCCATGGCTTGTTGCCTAAGGCGAACATACATGCGTAATATATAGAGGTGATGGACAACTCCACCAACCACTAGGAACTTTCCAAAACTAGTGCCAACCATTGTCAACTACTCTAGGAAGTTTAGACAACACCTTCAAGGAGTTTGGAACTATTGAAAATCATCTAGCATCAAGACTTGAGTCCCATCGCATGAGTCCCACATCCCACAGCCATTTGGCTGCACATCCTATAGTGTGCACCTGCACATCCCCCTGCATGCCTAGCTTTGCATCTAACCATGCACGCCCGCATGTCCCATAGTGTGCATCTGTGCCTCCCATTACTGGCATCCATCCGTTTGACCAAGTGTTTGCATGCCCTGTGGCCATACGCCCATGCAACCCACGAACTGGGTCCTTTGGCCTAACTTGAGCATACTTTGTTTGAGCTTGGCATGTGCACTCATTAGGCTGGGCACGCAATCTTGCATACACCTTTACTAATGTTCCCTCATGCTTGATCTCATTCAACCATCCACGTATTAGACCAGCTAATGGTGCTTTGTTGTGGCAGAGCCCCAGCCATGCTTTTATCCAATTTAGGTTGGCACGACAAAGGCACCAGCCCATGCCAATCCATGTAAGCTGCTAGCAAGGGTCTAACAAACTACCCCCACCTGAAGAGCTCGACATCCTCAGAGGGAGGTGTGACCACAATGCTGTCGCCTTCTCCCAACTAGCCTCACTCTCTAGTTTCCTTTTCCATTGAATTAGATATTCAATTCTCCAAACTGCCATAATGCTTTCTCCTTCTCCGAACTAACCTTGCTCTCTGTCTCCTCCTTTTACACCTCTATTTAAAAGGATCAAGTCCCTTATAGAACCCATCACCGACCGACTGTCGAATCTCATTGAAAATGGCAACATCTTCTTTCAAACACCCTCTTCATGTGGGCAATAAATCCTTACGAAGATGAGGTATGGTCTCCTATTTCCTATTCATTTTTCTTCCTAAAGTCTTCTCTCATCTCTAGCGAGACATCGCCAGTCAGATTCTGTCAGGAACCATCGAAAAATTGGTTTGGAAACTCTTCCCTATTTCATTTTGTTTTTCTACCCCTTTTTGTTGAATTTTTTGATATCAATAGCCTTTGCCAATTGCTTGTGTGGGGTCCATTGGCTACACTATCATAGCCCCAGCCACCGCCAGCCAGAGCCAAGTTGGTGGTGACCCACTATTTTGGGAATTAGAGGGGAGAAATAAATCCCTTATTTCACTATGAAACCAAAGAAAGAGAGAGAAAAGAAAAAGAAAGGAGAAAAAAAAGAGAAAAGAAAGGAAAATGAGAAGAAAAGAAAAAAAAAGAAAAACTAAAGATTCTCTCTCTTCCCTATCTCTCTTCTCTCTCTTCACGTGCTTTCATTATTTTTTCAATCTACTTTCTCTCTAAAAAAATCTTATTTTATCTCTCTATAAGTTTCTCTCTTTAAAAGTGTCTCTTTTTAGATAGTGTCTCTCTTCTAGAGTTTTCTGGACCTTACAAAGATACTCTAATAATCTTGATAGATTCATGTGAAAGGATCTTGACCATTGACCATTAGACAATTTTTCGATCCCTATCTTGATCGGATTGAGCATCATGAGATTTCATTATCGATTGCATCCTAGCATCCTATCTTTGTTGGAAATTGTATCCCAAAGTCAATCGTCAGCCTGTTGACGGTTGAGCTTATCATTGTAATTGTATATGAATTATTGAATTAATAAATATTATTTAATTTTTTCATCACTGTGTACATCTTATTTTAAACTCCTGTCATATGATAAAATTTTTAAGACTATTTGATTCAATATGAGAGGATATATTGTTTCATCCTTAAACCTTAAGAACACTATCAAATGATTTACTATTATAGGACAATAGCTATATCAAGTATAGATCACTGTGAAAGAAAGTGTGGTGATTTTATGCATGCATTTTTAAAATTTTATAGTGAAACATACATAGATTAAATAATTTAATCTACAATGCATGCATTAATCAAATCTAAAACTACTATATAGGATCTATGACATAAACTAATATGTATGTATGTAAATCTGAAATCTAAAATTCAACAAGTATAGATCATATCTATATATAATTAGATCATATTTAAATTATATTTAGGTCATATCTAAATATGCATTCAGTTCAAAATTTTATATCTGAGCATGGCTAGTAGATCACCGTATCCAAAATCTATGGTAGTTGGTTCTTCATGAAGCTCGACAGCCGCACACATGTCTGGCCTCTACAGGTATCCACACGAAGTCCATGTGCTAATCGATCTTCCGAGAAGTGCTAGCTCATGAAGACATCATGCTTTAGCTGATCTAAAAGGAACATAAAGAAGATGAAGGATAATAAGATCCTCTCTTTTTTTTTTTGGATCCGCACATCAGATGTCTACGATAAAGATCAAGAGAAGAACTCTTTCTTTTCAATTCTCCCACGCATAAGAGAGAACCTTTCTCTCTCCCTTTCACACCTTTAAGAAGAGTCTTTCTTCTCTAATTTTTATGATAAAAATTAGATCTAATCTGATTTCACATACTAAAAATTATATAAAATTTTGAGTCTTAGAAGAATCCAAAAGAGAGACCCAAGAGAAGAACCGTTCTTCTCCTTTCTTCTCTCTTTTTCTCTTTGATCTAGAACTCTAGAAAGCCCCAAACATCCAACCAAAATTTTTGATATTTTTTTTATAAATTCTCATGTTAAAAATTAGATCTAATCTGATTTTAATCCTATAGAAAAAAAAAAATCTGAAAGAAAAACTCCTTCTTCATGGCTACACACAAGAAAAAAGATCTTTCTTCTTCCTTCTCTTTCTCTCGTTGGGAAGAACTTTTCTTCTCCAATTTTCTGCTGTAATACCAGCAAGAGAAGCCCTCTTTGATGCTTAAAAATCAATAGCAAAAGCCTCATAAAAGCTCTTCAAAAGAGATTGAGAAGGAAGCTTGACACATGGGATATGGGGTGTCCAACTCTTGAACGTCCCTCCTTTATTTTTGGCAACCAAAAGAGAAGGAGACACCCCTCTTTTTATATGAAAGAGAGGGGAGGACGTGGTACCTTGTGTGGGGCCTGAGATCTCATGGTGATTAGGAGTTTAGGCATAGAGAGATCTTAAATAGATGGGTTTAGGAATTGGTTCAGCCCTATTTCAAATAGGACTCATGAATCTTAGTCAAACTTTATCTAATTTTTGGACCCAATCCTAATCAATTTAAGAATTTGTTATAACAAACTAACTAATTAGGTTCTAACTTAATTATAAAATCAATTAGACTCCAATCTAATTGAAAATTAGTTAGATTAAAAATTTATTGATCCAGGGATTGATTCTTGATGGATATCAGGAAAGTTTTTGATAATAGGGCTTAATCCAATCAAGCCTATTATCTAATAGGATTTGACCAATCAAAATATATATAAAACTAAATTGAATCTCATTCAACTCAGAATTTGATTTGCATCTCTAAGATCAATTGAAACAAGTCCTGTCATTCAATAGGACTGCATCCAGTCAATCCAAAGCAAATCTAATTGAATCCAATTCAATTAAATTTGATCCAATCTCCATTGCTCAATCAAATTGAGTCAATTAACAATCATATTATTTTTTAATTATTTTTTTAATTTACTAATCATTAGCAAATAATTGATCACAATCTTTGTAAAGAATTAATCATCAATCACATTGATAATTAAATTTTTTAATGATTCATAATCATCAATCAGTCATTTGATCAGACGGTACTCTATGTGTGTGACCTCATAGGTTCGAACCTAAACTGGTAGCACAAGAATAATTTTTGTACTAATCGATATTACCATTTAGCAATGGTTCCTGACATCTAGATAGGCCGAATGGATGCCCAGTAATACTCTAGACCCATGTGGATATAGTTACCATATAATTTATCCCTTTGACACTCGATGCTCAAGGATAACTTTGGGTTAAACTGTCAACCCAGGATGAGTGGTCCACATTGTGTCTTAACATAAAAAATCTTATGATTCTCTATTGGAAAATATGTCCCAACGCCAACCGTCAGCTTGTTGATGGTTGTGTTATTTGATATAATTGTATATAAATTAATTAATAAAATATTTATTTGATAATTTTCATCATAAGCTTGTACATCTTCTACATCAAACTTCTGTGTTATGATAAAAGTTCTTAGGACTATTTTACATCGATAAAAAAAAATTTATCATTTAGTCCTTAAATGAGTTTGTGACAAATGATATGCTATTACTAGGATGATAGATATATCAAGTGTAGGTCGTTGTGTGCCATATAGGTTGGTTGGCCTCCTAACCGAGGAGTGTGGAGATATTGGTATAGTATGCAGGTGAAATATAAGAGTATATTTTATGAAATATGACCAACTCCAGAGTACTTTGTTGTCAAAAGTCACTCCGAAAGGATATGGGTATAAGTATCCCTCCAATCTGAGATCACTACGGTGACTTGCAAACAACTCACTATACTTTAGTCTTGGACTACCTAAATTTCTAATTCAAGATCGAAAAGTTTTTGAATACAGTCAAGTACTTGTGAAGTCAGTGCGTGAGTCAAGATGGAATTGACCACTCCAAGAGATTGGAGAGAATGCTTTGTGTTTCAATTTAGTAAGACCTTATCCAGGGCAATCTTTGTGAGCATCACAAGATTTATCAGGTTAAGATACATAATGAATGTACTATTAAGAGTTGATAGTTTAAACTCTAAGTCATCCTAGCATCAAAGGTCAAAGGGATAAGTTATACGGTAACTATATCCAAATAGGTTCTTGAGTGTTGCTTTGCATACATTCAGCCTATCCGGACGTCGGATACCATTGCTAGATGGTTACTCTGATTGGTACAGAAATTAGTTTCTATGTTATCGACTTAGATTCAAACCTATGGGGTCACACATATTAGAAGTTTCTCTCTGATCACATGGCTAATCTGAAGAGTCTCAGTGAATGAGGACTCTAGTGAAGAGTCCCACTAGACGGAGACTATAGAAGAGTCTCACTAGACATGGACTCTATTATTAATAGAAGATTAATTAATGATTAGATCACTAATTAGCTCAATTTGATTGAGCATTAAAGTCTGGATCAAGTATGATTGAATTGGATTCAATTAGGTCAGGTCTGATTAGATTATGAGATGACCTAATCGGTAAGGAAGAAATGATCCTGATTTGATCGGATCTATGACTCAATTAATTTATTGATTTGATCAAATTTAATTAAGATTATAGAAGCCTAATTAGATTAGGTTCATCATATTTTATTTGAATCTAATTAGATTTGGTTTGAAAGAAATCCAATAGGTTAAACCCTAGAGTCCCAAATGAATAAGACTCTATCCCTTGCACCACCTAAATTGTCTCATGCCTTTTCTCACCGTACAAAATTAGTTTATACATGAGAAAATTAAAAAATAATCCTTCTTTTATCACCCATTAAGGATAAAAATTGATTGGTTTTTATTTGAATTCAAATTGATTTGAATTTCAACTTAAAACCTTATCCATATCCTTCCACACATTGGCAGAAGGTGCCCATTGTGTATGAGAAAAAGAAGTCTTCCCAATTGATTTTCATATCTGATTTTCTTTGATAAGTCCCTCTTTAAGTTAGATAAGGGTGAGAAAAAGTTAGAGTTAAGTTGAAATTCAAAATGGTTTGAATTGCAACAAGGTTCAGCCCTTATCCTGTCTTATTTGGTTTCGACAATCATAAAAAGGCCATATTTTTATATACCAAATGAAGAGAGCTTTTCACCATGAGAAACTAGAGAGAAAGTGGGGTAAAAATACTTCTTTAGGATGTGAGCTTTGGGTGGGTTTCATTCTTTCTTGGCATGAACAAAAGAAGAGACCATTCTCCTCTCGGGTGAGAGACCTAAAACTGTTCTAGGTTTTTAGATGAGGAAAAAATTAAAGAAAAAATAGTCTTCATCTAATTTTTCTCCACCATCCAACATCTTTCTCTGATCCATCTTCAATATCAGAAAGGTTTGAGGTAATCGAAGAAGAAGATCAAATCAGATCTGCCATCAGAAGCCGACTACACGAGCTAGCATTCTTATGGAGGACTGATCGGTTCGAGGGGCTTCGTGTGGATCATCCATAAAGGTTGGATGCTTGTACAACTATCTACTAGAGAGGACTTTCAGATCTATGTTCTTGATCATGGAGTTTAACTACCCATGCTCCGGTATTGGTTTCAGAATCCTAAAAGTGGTAGATTAGATCTATTACTAAATATTATTTTTGGTTCACATGCTTGTCATTTTAGATTTAGATTTTTATGTATGTAAATTTATATCATTGATCTATTAGTAGGAGTTTTAAGATTAAATTTTATACATATATTTATAGATTAAATAGTTTAATCTAATATTCTTCCACTGAAAAATTTTTAAAATGCATGCATGAAACCATTGCGCATTCCAACAATGGTATCAGATCTATATTTTTCTTTTTTTTCAAAAATGGCTAGTAATTTATCGCTCCACTCACTATTTGGTAGTGATGAGCTTATTGGACCCAACTTCAATAGCCAGTATCGAAAGTTGAATATTGATCTTGAGCCCAATCTAGCTAAAAAGTTTAAGGCTGAATCAAGTTAAGCAGACTATGATCCAAATAAGCTAAAGAGAAATGAGCAATTAGTTGCTGATCAAGATACTTATATGATAACACCTTGTAATTTTTTTATATGTGATACTACTACCTGAATATTGGATATCAGAAGTCCAATCCATATATATAATTCATTGCAAAAACTTCAAGTTGTAAAAAATTTGAGAATATCGAGAGATTCCTAAGTATAGGAGATGGAAGTCAAGTTCCAATCTGGGCTTTAGGAGTTGTCGAGTTTGTTTTCAAGTTTAATAGTATCATTTTAAGTGATTGTCACTATTGTCTATCTTTTCTGATGAATATAATCTCTATTGGTTTTTTGGCTAAAGATGGTTATAGCTTATCAATAAAGAATGATTATTGTGATATCATTATGAATGATGTTATAATAATATGAAGACAATGAAGAAATGGTATCTATATATTGTCACAGCTTATGAGTGTAAAGTACACTCCAAATAAATGTTCAAAGTTAGATAATATCATAGATGCCTACCTTTGGCATTACAAGCTCGATCATATTAACAAAAGTAGGATAAACATATGAGCACAAGAGGGTATCATCAATATCAATGATTGTGAATCATTGCCGACCTATGAGTCTTGTCTTCTTAGAAAGATGACTAAGTCACCTTTTACTGAAAAAATGAACAAGCTAGTGAAGTTCTAGGTCTAATACATAGTGATGTTTGTGGACCTATGAACATTAGTGCCAGAGGAGGGTAAAGCTATTTCATTACGTTCACAGATGACCTATCTAGGTATGGGTATGTCTACTTGATGAAACATAAGTCTAAATCGTTTGAAATGTTCAAACAATTTCGTAATGAAGTAGAGAAATAAACTAAAAAAAATATTAAGACTCTTCGATCTGACCGAGGGGTGAATACCTTTCTAGTGAATTTCTGACATATCTTGGAGAGAATGAGATTCTCTCACAATGGACTCCTCCAGGGACACCACAGTATAATGATGTCTTAGAAAGAAGGAATCGAACCTTGTTGGATATGGTTCGATCTATGATGAGGTTTGTAAGTCTGTCGATCTTCTTTTGGGGATATGCACTTGAGACAGCCTGTTTTATGCTCAATAATATTTCGAGCAAGTCAGTTAGTAAAACATCATATGAGATATGGTTAGGACGTAGGCCGAACTTCACTTACCTTAAGGTCTGGGGGTGTCTAGCTTATGTCAAACGATTACAAACTGACAAGCTCGGACCTAGGTCTGATAAGTATAATTTTGTAGGGTATCCCAAAAAATGAGGGGATGCTACTTTTACTTTCCTACTGAACAAAAGATGTTTATCAGTAGTAAGGCACACTTTTTGAAAAAAAAATTCTTAGTGAAGGAATAAGTGCCTCTAAAATCGAGCTTGATGAAATTCGATAGGTAGAAGAACTGACAACAGTAACTAAATCTGAACCAGATTTAATAAGATCAAATTTGGAGCTCGATATACAAATATCCTTAAGGTAATTCGGTAGAGTACCGCATTAGCCAGATAGATACCTAAGTTTTTTGGTCCGAGATGGAGATCCTGTTGAGCTCGATGAGAACAATGAGGATCCTGTCACCTATATAGATGTAATACAGAGGTCCAACTCTGAGAAATGGCTTGAAGCCATGAAATCCGAAATAAAGTCCATGAAGATCAATAATGTGTGGATATTGGTTGATCCATCTGAAGGGATAAAACTCATAGGGTGTAAGTAGGTTTTCAAAAGGAAAAATGATGCAGACGGGAAGGTTGAGACCTATAAAGCCCATTTGGTTGTCAAGAGGTATCGTTAACATTATGGTATTTGATGTTCTCTCTTATAGCAATACTCAAGTCCATTCAGATCATGCTTGGGATAGCGGCATACCTGGACTATGAAGTCTGACAAATGGATGTGAAGACAGCTTTTTTAAATGGAGAGCTGAATGAAGAGGTGTATATGATGTAATCTGAAGGGTTCACATCTACAGATGAGTCCAAGGTGTGCAAGCTTCAAAGATCCATTTATGGATTGAAGAAAGCATCTTGGAGTTAGAACATATGTTTTGATAAGGTGATTAAAACGTATGATTTTGTTAAGAACGGAGAGAAATCCTGTATATATAAGTGGGCTAATGGTTCAGTAATTGTATTTCTTATTTTGTATGTGGACGATATTCTCTGAATCGGTAATGATGTCTCTGCATTATAGAGAATAAAAGTATGACTATCGTCATAATTCTCCATGAAGAATCTGAGAGAAGTAGCCTACATTCTAGAGATGAAGATCTATAGAGATAGATCTAAGAGGCTGCTCGGACTCTCTCAATCAATGTACATAGATACATGCTAAAACGGTTTAGCATGGAGAATTTCAAAAAAGTCTATCTTCCAATATCCCATGAAATTTCTCTTTCAAAGAAAGATTGTCCAACAACTTCTCAAGAGAGAGAGTATAAGAGTAAAATCTTATATGCCTCGGTAGTGGGTTCTATAATGTACGCCATGATATGTACAAGATCGGATGTGGCATACTCACTAGGAGTAGTGAGCAGATACCAATCAGATCCAGGTGAAAATCATTGGAAGGATGCAAAAATCATCCTTAAGTATTTGAAAAATACTAAAGACCAGTGGCTCGTTTATGGAGAATCTGACTTGAAACTCATGAGATATACTGATTTCAGTTTTCAGTCGATCATAATAATAGCAAAAGTATGTCGGGATATATCTTTACCTTAAATGGTGGAGCTGTTACTGGAAAAATTTCAAGCAGCACATCGTAGTCGATTTTGTTTGCAAGGCAGAGTACATCACGACATCTAATGCTACAAAGAAAGCTATATGGCTGAGAAAGTTCATCACCGAGCTTGAAGTGGCACCCTCCATTGATGGTCCAGTTCTGCTTTATTGCGATAGTACTGGAGCCATAACTCAGGCAAAGGAGACGAAGGCACATTAGTGGACAAAGCATATTCTGCATCACTACCACCTTGTCTGAGAGATCGTGGATCGAGGTGACATCGACCTTTAGAAGATCGATGGAAAGGAAATCTGACCAACCCATTAACTAAAGCCCTTGCGGTAAAGAAGTTCAAAGATCACAAAATGAAGATGGGTATATGATACTGTATCGATTGACTTTAGTACAAGTGGGAGTTGCTGAAAAATGTATCCTAAAGCCAATCATCAGTCTGTTGACGGTTGTGCTATTTGATGTAATTATATATGATTAATTAATATAATATTTATTTGATAATTTTTATCATAAGCTTGTACATCTTCTACATCGAACTTCTATGTTATGATGAAGTTCTTAGGATTATTTTAAATCGATAAAGGAAGATTTATCGTTCAGTCCTTAAATGAGTTTGCGATCAAATAATATACTATTACTAGGATGATAGACATATCAAGTGTAGGTCATTGTGTGCCTTATAGATTTATTGGCCTCTTAACCAAAGAGCATGGAGATGCTGGTATGGCATGCAAGTGAAATATAGGAGTATATTTTACTGAACGTGACCAACACCAGAGCACTCTACTATCAAGAGTCACTCTGAAAGGATATGGGTATAAGTATTTCTCTGACTTGAGATCACCACGATGACTTGCAAGCAACTCACTGTGCGTTAGTACCGAACTACCTGAATTTTTAATTCAGGATTGAAAGATTTCTGGACACCGTCAAGTACTTATGAAGTCGGTGCATGAGTCAAGATGGAATTGATCACTTTAAGAGATTGGAGAGAATGCTTTGTGTTTCAATTTAGTAAGACCTTAGCCAGAGCAATCTTTATGAGGAGTCATAGGATTTATCAGGTTGAGACGCATAATGAATGTACTATTAAGAGTCGATAGTTTAAACTCTAAATCATTCTAGCATCAAAGGTCAAAAGGATGAATTATATGGTAACTATATCCAAATAGGTTCTTGAGTATTATTTTGCATATATTCAACCTATCCGGACATCAGGTACCATTGCTAGATGGTTACTCTGATTGGTATAGGAATCAATTTTTATACTATTGACTTAGGTTCGAATCTATGGGGTCACATACATTAGAAGTTTCTCTTCGATCACACGGCTAATTTGAAGAGTCTTAGTGAATAGAGACTCTGGTGAAGAGTCCCACTGGATGAGGACTCTAGAGAAGAGTTCCACTAGACTTGAACTCTATCATTAATAGAGGATTAATTAGTGATTAGATCACTAATTAGCTCAATTTGATTGGGCATTAGAGTCTAGCTTAAGTATGATTGAATTGGATTCAATCAGGTCAGGTCTGATTAGGTTATGAGATGACCTAATCTGTAAGGGAGAAATAATCCTGATTTGATTGGATCTATGGCTCAATTAATTTATTGATTTGATCAAATTTAATTAAAATTATAGGAGCCTAATTAGATTAGATTTATCATATTTTATTTGGGTCTAATTGGATTGGGTTTGAAAAAAATCCAATAGATTAGACCCTAGAGTCCTAAATGAATAGGACTCTATCCCTTGCGCCACCTAAATTATCTTATGCCTTTTCTCACCACATAAAATTAGTTTGTATATGAGAAAATCAAAAACTAACCCTTCTTTTGTCACTCATTAAGGATAGAAATTGGTTGGTTTTGATTTAAATTCAAATTGGTTTAACTTTTAACTTAAAATCTTATCCATATCCTTCCACACGTTGGCAGTTTCTGAAGGTGCCCATTGTATATGAGAAAAAGAAATCTTTTCAATTGATTTTTATATCTAATTTTCTCTAGTAAGTCTCTCTTTAAGTTAGATAAGTATGAGAAAAAGTTGGAGTTAAGTTAAAATTCAAAATGATTTGAATTATAACAAACTTCAGTCCTTATCCTGTCTTATCTGATTTGTGCGACAATTATAAAAAGGCCATATTTTTGTATGCCAAATGAAAAGAGATTTTTACCATGAGATATTAGAGAGAAAGTGGGATGAAAATCTTTCTTTGAGACATGAGCTTTGTGTGGGTTTCATTCTTCCTTGGTGTGAACAAAAGAGGAGACCATTCTCCTCTCAAGTGAGAGACCTAGAACTGTTCTATGTTTTTGGGTGAGAAAAAAATCAAAGAGAAGAGAGTCTTCATCTGATTTTTCTCTACCATCCAGCATCCTCTTCTGATCCATCTTCAACATCAGAAAGGTTTGAGATAATCAAAGAAGGAGACCAAGTCAGATCTGCCATCAGCCGACTGCGTGAGCTAGCACTCCCGTAGAGGGCTGATCGGTTCGAGAGGCTTTGTGTGGACCATCTGTAGAGGCCGAACACTTGTGCAGCTGTGATCGATCAGAGAGGACTTTCAGATCTATATTTTTTATCATGGAGTTTGACTACCCATGCTCAGGTATTGGGTTCAAATTTCTAAAAGTAGTAGATTAGATCTATCACGAAATGCTGTTTTTGGTTCACGTGATTGTCATTTTAGATTCAAATTTTTGTGCATATAAATTCATATCATCAATCCATTAGTAGGAGTTTTAAGATTAAATCTTATATATATATTTATAGATTAAATAGTTTAATTTTATGTTCTTCTACTAAAAAATTTTTGAAATGCATCCATGAAACCCCAGCACATCCCAACATCCTCACGAGGACTACTTTGACCAAAGTTTTACTAAATTAAAACACAGTGATGCATCATCTCTAATTTTACTTGAAGTGATCAATCCCATCTTGACTTACACTTAGACTTCACAAGTACTTGACTATACCTAGAAATCTTCCGTCATCGAATTAGAAATTCGGATAGTCCGGCACCAAAGCATAGTGAGTTGCTTGTAAGTCACCAAGACAGTCTCAGATCAGAGAGACACATATACCCATATCCCATCAGAGTAACCCTTGACAGCAGAGTACTCCAAAAATGGTCATGCTCAATAAAATATACTCTTACAAATTATCCATATGTCATACCCGTATCACCACACATCTTGGTTAAGAGGATAATCAACTAATATGGCACACAACAACCAACACTCGATTCAAATCTTTGTAACAATTGTATCATTTGGTCGTGAGCAAGATTTAAGAACCACATGATAAATCCTCTTTTATCATTTTGAAAGTAGCTCTAAGGATTCATCATAACATATGAGTTCTATTTAGGAAGATGTATTTCTTATGATGAATCTTTCAGATAATATTTATCATTTTATAATTCATATACATGTATGGAGTACAATCATTTGCAACCTAGATGATTGGCTTTAGGACACATTTTTCAACAACTCTCATTTGGACTAAAGCCAATCAGATCGGTTTCAAATATCCATCTTCTATTTATGATCATCGAACTCTTTAGATTCGATTGCTCTAGTCAATGGGTCGGTCAAGTTCTCCTTTCGATCGATCTTCCTAAGATTGACTTTATTTTGATCTTACCGAACAAGGTGATTGCAATATAAAAAGTATTTAATTCTCAGATAGAACATCAGTTCTTCAGCTTGAGCTATGGCTCCAGTACTGCTGTCAATACAAAAGGATTGGACTATCAATAGACGGTGTCTCTCCAAGCTCATTAATGAACTTTCATAACAAAACAACTTCTTTATCACATCAAATGCTGTAAAGAACTTTGTATCATAAATAAAACTAGCTACTGAATACTATATGGAATCTTTCCAGCATGTCGCTCCTCTTTTTAGGATAAAAATACAACCTAACACAACTTTATCATTTCAATCTGATGAGAAATTGAAATGAATATTCCATAAATTTTAAGTCAGATTCTTCATAAATGAGCCATTGATCTTTATTATTTCATAAATACTTAAGGATGGTTCTTATAACTTTCCAAATCTTTATGAAGAATAGAGATGACAACTAAGCTTTTATTTTCTGTAATGTAGAGATGCCATTTTTGATTAAAAAAATTTTATCCAAATAATATAAAGAATACTTTTACAGAACTATTAGTCCATTTGTACATATAGGATTTTATTTCATTCTCAACGAAGCCATATATTCAAAATGTATATTCCAACTTTGAGAAGTTTAATTCAATCTAAATAGACTTGAAGTTTATTACAAAAAAAAATATCTCATCATTGTCAACACTATAACTTTGATGAAATCCCTTGACAATCGGATATAATTAATAAGTCTCCATCTTTCCATCTACACCTCTTATCCATTTAAAATTCACTCATACCCTATGGATATTATCCCTTCAGGTGAATCAATGAATGTCTATACATCGTCAATCTTCATGGACTTTATTTCAGATTTAATGACTCCAGGCCACTTCTCAAAGTTAGATCCTTGTATGGCATCCGTATGGGAGATCAAATCTCCTTTTTGAACTTAAAAATTGAAGTATCTGTTTGGCTGATACGGTATTCTACTGTATCTACTCAAGGATTCCTTTACATCAGACTCTAAAATTGATCTAATCAACTTTGGTTCTATTGGTTTGTGTCAGAGTTGGTTCCTCTACCTATCAAGCTTCACTAAGCTTGCTCTCAACGGCATCAGTTCTTTCACTAAAGAACTTCTTTCCAAAAAGAATGCTTTAAGATTCATGAACATCTCATGTCCATTAGGAAGGTAGAAAAAATATTTCTAAAATAATATTTATCAGGTCAAGATCCAAGCTAGTCAATTTGTGAATATTTTACATAAGTTCAACACCCCAGACCCTAAGGTAAGAGAGTATCAAATTATTCAAGTCCATATCTCATATGGAGTTTGGTGATTAATTTGCTCAAAATATTTTTGAGCATATATCAAGTAGTCTCTAAACATAACCTCAGGCAGACCAGTAAATCCATAATAGACTGAACCATGTCTAACAAAGTTCAATTCCTCCTTTCAAATATCTTTTTAAATAGTGGTATCCCAAGAGAGGTCCATCGAGAAAAAATCTAATTCTCTTCTAGATATGTCAAAACTTACTATAAAGGTATTCACTTTATTTGTCAAACTGTTTAGTTCTAATACTCTTTGTAATTTATTTTTTTACCTCATTACAGAATCATTTGAACATTTCAATCGATTCAGATTTGTACTTCATAAGCAAGACGCACCCATATCAAAATAGATCGTCAGAGATTTTAATGAAGTAGTAAGTCCTCTTCTGACAGTTATGTTCATGAGTGCAAATACATCAATATGTATCAAACTCAGAACATTACTAGCTCATTCACCCTTCCCAATAAAGGTGACTAAGTCAACTATGCCAAAAGCAGGCTTTAGTGACATTATCTAATCTAAGATGCTAGTTAGATGTGTACTTTATACTAATAGGTTATGGTACTAAGTCTATGTTATTTTCAATTATCCACTCATTATTGCAGTATCATTCACAATGATATCAAAATAATCATTCTTATTAACACCATCAATAAGATTGGATAATAATGATAATTACTTAAAATAACATCTTTAGGATTGAAAACAAGCTTGATGATTCCTAATGTTAAGACTGGAACAGACTTCCATCTCTTACATTCAGAAGTCTCTTGCCATTTACAAACCTTCTATTATCTTGAAGTCTTTTGTAACTATTTACAAATATGACTTGTACTGTTAGTATCCAATACCTAGGCAGTAGTTTTACCAATAGAGAAACTTCAAGGAGTTATCATATAACTATCTTGACCAGTAATCATTTATTGATTTCTCTTTTAAGCCTGTTTGGATTAGTCTGAGACTTCTTAATTAATTTGCTCAAAAACTATATTCAACTTCTGATATTGGCTATCAAAATTAGGTCTAATAACATTATCATTATCTAATAGTAAATAGAGTGATAATATTTTGCTATTTTTGAAAAGAGAATAATTGACCTATTAGTATATGAATTATTTTAAGCCTAAAGACTTAGACTTTAGTTTAAAGGTTCTCCTACTATTTTATACGAATTGGTAGCCTCTACCTCCAATCTGAGAAATTACTTTAATTTTTTTAGTGGGTATTAGAATCTACACAGACTGCATTCAGGCCTGAGTGTGGCTTGACCTACCCTAGTACATTCATAGGTAGGTTCATAACCAATTATTTCTCCAAATAATTTTTAGCAATCAGATTTTGCCTCAGATATCTCTTCAGCAGGTGTATGGCACCTTTACTAAAAATTCTGATTAGGTCCAACCATTAACATGACAACAACAAGTGCATCCAATAAATGAATGTCCAAGTCTGAGTGTGGGTCGACCAATCTGAGCATTGATCTGAAGGTACAATAAAATGGTTATATGATGGATGATAATTTCAATACATAATAGACATCAGGTGTGTGACACCTCCAATGCCTATTTGGAATATTAGACTCATTATCACACACCTTAATGGGAGGCTATGATTTAGTTATCCCCATAACTCGTTTATTTTATGAACCTAATAATTTAAAAAATATGATTAATTTATTTAATAAGACATCAGTCGACTTACCAATCATAAATCTTTTCACTGATTTTACCAAATCATGTAAAGGATTAGTGACTAGCAGGTCCAACCGACACATCGTAAATCCTTCCACTGACTTCACTAAGTCATGAAAAGGACTAGAGACAAGTCGGTCCAACCGACAAGTCAGTTCAAAGCTTCTAAATTAGTCATACTGATTAATCTTAACGATATGGATCAACTTGAG
The DNA here is from genome assembly GCF_000442705.2 of Elaeis guineensis. NCBI lineage: Eukaryota > Viridiplantae > Streptophyta > Magnoliopsida > Arecales > Arecaceae > Elaeis > Elaeis guineensis. The sequence continues at coordinate 69,010,259 of NC_026000.2, forward strand.
TCACTTAGTGATCTAATCAGCTCAATGAATCGGGTTCAATCTTTAAGCCTCAATCAAGGTCCATTTGGTTTAATCAAAGATATGGACTCGACTAACTATAACTATTGTATTTAATCTAGAGTATCTTTGACCTAATCTAAATTAACTATTGGTTAGATTTGATCAACTACCCTTTTAAGTTCATTAAGTCTTTGATTTTTAACCTCAGGTCTAACCCAATTATAAGGACCTGATTTGAGCGAACCCATGTCCCATGTTTTATGCAATGTCATTAGATTTTTAATCATAATTCTAGATCTAATATATATTTTTTAATTTTTAATTAAGTATAGCGTTAACATGGGTTAAGATTATTAATTGAAATCATTTTAATTTTATAAAATAATTCTATATCAATTTTTATGCAAAATTTTTTATTCTGAAAATTAGATCGGCTCACCCCTGAATTGAGTTGGCTCACTTCAATGGGTTGACTAAATCTGATACTTGATCGACTAACTAATCAAAAATAGTAACCATTACTGTTCGGCCTATGACAACTGGGTTGGGTCAGTCAGCACTGAACCAATTAAACCAGGAGACTAGGTTGACATAGTTCAAAACTAATCAACTCAGTTGGTGTGTCAACTAGTATCATATAGTTTCAGATCTAAATATTCTCACATAAATTGAAATAAAATCAATCATAATAAATTTTAGATCATATCTAAATATTTTATAATTTTAAATTTTATTCTCATGATTAAAATAATTTTAATCATATAGATTAGATGATCTACTTTTCATACAACTCATATTTTGTATCACATATAATAAATCTTAAGATTTCATCATCTAGAGTTTTGCAGAAAAGTAAGTTCTTCCTTTCACTTTCTTCTTCATAAAATTAAATCACATGGCACCCGTATATATCATAAGAGCACCCTATCGAATAGGAAAAGAGGACCTTTTAAATCTTTTTTGCTCCTATGATCAGATGGCCTAGTGATTAACCCAATCCAAGTACTTACTAATCGGATCATCTAATCTACTCACATATTATATATACAAAAATTTAGATCAAATCTAAATTATGTCAGATCAGATTTTTATATTAGATCATATCTAAAATCAGATCATAATATATCTTATGTATTGCTAAATCTAGATTTTAATTCTACATACATATATGCCCATATCATAACCAACCTTCGCTCTGATACTAGTTGAAGGAAAGCGTGGCAATTTTATCCATGTATTTTTAAAATTTTATAGTAAAATATACATATATTAAATAATTTAATCTACAATACATGCATAGATCAAATCTAAAACTATCATACAGGATCCATGAAGTGGACTAATATGCATGTATGTAAATCTGAAATCTAAAATTCAGCAAGTATAGATCATATCTATATGTAACTAAATCATATCTACATTATATTTAGATCATATCTAAATATAAATTCAATTTAAAATTTCATACCTGAGCACGGGTAGTACATCACCGCATCCAAAATTTATGATAGTTGGTTCTTCATGAAGCTCGATAGCCGCATATATGTCTGACTTCTATAGGTATCCACACGAAGCTCATGTGCTGATCGATCTCCCTATGAGTGCTAGCTCGCAAAGATACCATGCTTTGGCTGATTTAAGAGGAACACGAAGAAGATGAAGGATAATAAGACCCTCTTTTTTTCTTTCTAGATCCACACATCAGATCTCTACGATAGGGATCAAAAGAAGAACCCTTTCTTCTCAATTCTCCTACACATAAGAGAGAACCTTTTTCTCTTTCTTTTACACCTTTAAGAAGAACCTTTCTTTTTAAGAAGCCCCAAACACCCAATCAGATTTTTTGATATTTTTTCTCTAAATTTTTATATTAAAAATTAGATCTAATTTAATTTTAATCCTAGAAAAAAATAAAAAAAAAATCTGAAAAAAAACTCCTTGTCCAAGGCTGCACACAAGAAAGAAGACCCTTCTTCTTTCTTCTCTTTCTCTCGTTGGGAAGAACTTTTCTTCTTCAATTTTCTATTGTAAAACTAGCAAGAGAAGCCCTCTTTGATGCCTAAAATTAGTAGCAAAGGTTCACAAAATCTTTTCAAAAGGGGTTGAGTAGGAAGCTTGATGCATGGGATATGGGGCATCCAACTCTTGGATGCCTCTCCTTTATTTTTGGCGAGCAAAAGAGGAGGAGACACCCCTCTTTTTATATGAAAGAGAGAGAAGGATGTGGTACCTTGTGTGGGGTGTGAGATCTCATGGTGGTTAGGAGTTTAGGCATGGAGAGATCTTAAATAAATGGGTTTAGGAATTAGTTCAGTCCTATTCCAAATAGGACTCATGATTCTTGGTCAAACTCTAACTAATTCTTGGATCCAATCCAAATAAATTTAAGAATTAGTTATAACAAACTAACTAATTAGGTCCTAGCCCAATTATGAAACCAATTAGGCCCCAATCCAATTGAGAATTAGTTAGATTAAAAATCTATTGATCCAGGGATTGATTCTTGATGGATATCAGGAAAATTTTTGATAATAGGATTTGATCCAATCAAGCCTATTATCCAATAGGGTTTGATCAATCAAAATATATATATAATTAAATTAAATCTCATTCAACTCAAAATTTGATTTGCATCCCTAAGATTAATAGGAATAAGCCCTGTCATTCAATAGGGCTGCATCCAATTAATCCATAGCAAACCTAATTGAATCCAATTCAATTAGTTTGATCCAATCTTTATTGCTCAATCAAATTGAATCAATTAACAATCATATTATTAATTAATTATTTTTTTAATTTATTAATTATTAGTAAATAATTTATTACAACCTTTGTAAAAGATTAATCTCAATCACATTGATAATTAAATCCTTCAATGATTCATAATCATCGATCAACCATTTGATCAGATGATACTTCTATGTGTGTGATCCCATAGGTTTGAACTTAAGCTGGTAGTACAAGAATAATTTTTATACTAATCGATGTTACCATCCAGTAATAGTTTTTGATATTCAGATAGGCCGGATGTATGTCAGCAACACTTTAGAACTCATATGGATACAGTTATCGTATAATTCATCTCTTTGACACTCGATGCTCAAGGATGACTTTGGGTTAAACTATCAACTCAAGATGAGTGGTCCACATTGTGTCTCAACCATAAAAATCTTATGACTCCTCACTAGGACTACTTTGGTTAAAATTTTGCTAAATTGAAATACAGTGATGCATCATTGTCAATTTTACTTAGAGCAGTCAATTCCATCTTGAATCGCACTCAGACTTCACAAGTATTTGACTATATCAAAAAATCTTTCATTACTGAATTAAAAATTTGAATAGTCTGGCACTAAAGTACAGTAAGTAGCGTGCAAGTTACCAAGACAGTCTCAGGCCAAAAGGACACATATATCCATATCCATCAAAGCAATCCTTGACAGCAAAGTGCTCCGAAAGTGGTCATACTTAGTGAAATGTAGTCCTATAAATTATCCATATGCCATATCCGTGTCACCACACATGTTGATTAAGAGGACAACCAATGAATATGGTACACAATGATCTACACTCGATACAACTATCATCTTTGTAATAATTGTATCATTTGATCATGAGCAAAATTTAAGAACCACATGATAAATATTTTTTTATCATTTTGGAAGTAGATCTAAGGGCTTCATCATTGTTGCTCCTAGATTGATTTTGATGATTACAAAATAGTTTGAAGGGATACAAATATTTTTTATTTTGAAAAAGTCCTTATGCTCTACAGGGGCAAAATCATAATTTCATCAAAACTCTGATTTGATAGTATCATCTTGTAGAGCAAATGATTTGTGATCTATTGGTGAAGATTTCATTATTTTTGGACTTATATTTTTGAAGTTATGAAGGTTTGAAGTGCATGAGTCGACTCATGAGTCGACTCATGGCACAATGAGCTGATTGGCACGGAAAAATCCTGTTGGCACGCGACCTTTTTTGGCTTGGCACGGCTTGTGAGTCGACTCATGAGTCGACCCACAAGGCATGAGTCGACTCATGAGTCGACCTCTGTTAGTGTGGGCCAAAATTTCCAGAAACTTGTTTTTCTGGATGTTGCATCAGAGGTCGACTCATGAGTCGACCCCTGAAGCATGGGTCGACTCATGAGTCGACCCCTGCGACGGGATTTGCCTATAACGGCTAGTTTTTGGCCAGATTTAGTTGCTTTTAATGCTCACCTTCTGTGCTCTAACGGCTCTTTTTCTGCCTAGTTTGTTTTTCTTTGTTTCTTAAGGCTATAAAAGGTTTCAAAAGGTGGAAAACAATAAGGAGAGACATCCAAATATCCAAGAGGCATTCAAGAGATTTGAAAAGAGAAAAGAAAGAGCATTCAAGAGGGCATTCAAGTTCATTCAAGAGAGGGTTTCTCAAGCCAACTTCTCAATCTCATTCAAGAGCTCATTTAAAGCCTTCAAGAAGCCTTCAATCAAAGCTCACCAACTCCTCAAGCTTTTATTCCTTTTCTCATCCATTTTGAGGAAATCAAAGAAGGGCTTCTTCTTTTGAGTAAAGCGTATTTATTGTTATTCTCGCTCATTTAAGGAGCTATTCTTGTACTTATTTGTGCTCTAAACTGATTTTATCTTGTGAGTAATTATTTTGTTTTGGAGGGTTTCCAAAACAAGGGAAGGTTGATCTGAACCTGAAATCGGAGTGTATTGGGTCGGCTTGTACCCGAGAAACAAATGGACTAGCTTGAGATAGCTAGTGTCGGAGGTTCCGACGTTTGTATTCGGGTTGAATACAAAGTATAGTGGATTGGAATTCCCATGTAGGAGCTTGGGGAGTGGATGTAGGTGCAAGGTTGGCACCGAACCACTATAAATCCTTGTGTTTGTGGCATGCTTTATTGTTTCTCTTTAATTCTCCATTATATCCTTGCATTCTTGCTTTAAGCAATTAATCTCAAACTAAAGTCTCTCTCCTCATTCATCAAGCTTTTGATATATATTTTTCATAAGTAATTAGTTAAGCTTAAATTTTTTAAAAACCCAATTCACTCCCCCCTCTTGGGTTGCATAGCTGGGCAACAAGTGGTATCAGAGCCCGGTGCTCTAGCCCTTCTTTGATCTAACAATCAAAGAGCCAAAGATCTATGGCAACCCACGTCGGCACTTCTCTAGCCGAGGGGCAATGCACCAACCGACCTCCACTTTTCAATGGGTCTAATTACACCTATTGGAAAGCTCGGATGAAGATATTCATACAAGCACTAGACTATGATATGTGGAGTATCATAGTGAACGGTCCTCACACACCCACCAAGATTATAGATGGTGAGGAGTCAACCAAACCCGAAAGAGAATGGGATGAGGTTGATAAGAAATTGGCATAATTAAATGCTAAAGCTATGAATGTTCTTTATTGTGCACTTGATGCAAATGAATTTAATCGCATTTCTACCTGTGCATCTGCTAAAGAAATATGGGATAGGTTAGAAGTAACCCATGAGGGAACAAATCAAGTAAAAGAGTTCAAAATAAACATGCTTGTACATAAATATGAGCTATTTAAAATGGAGCATGATGAGTCCATAACTGCTATGTTTACTCGTTTTACTGATATAATTAATGGTTTGAAGAGTCTTGGCAAATCTTATACTAACAGTGAGCTTGTAAGAAAAATTCTCAGGTCATTGCCAAGAACTTGGAAAGCCAAGGTGACTGCCATCCAAGAAGCAAAGGACTTGAACACTCTACCTCTAGAAGAGCTTCTTGGATCCTTGATGACTCATGAGCTTAGCATGAAGCAACATCAAGAGGATGAAGTCAAAAAGAAAAGAACCATTGCCCTCAAATCCACAGCTTCTCCTGATGAAGAAATTGACGACACAGAAGATGAAGAACAGGATGAAGAGATGGCACTCATCACCCGGAGATTCAAGAAGTTCCTAAGAAAAAGGAAGCAGGGGATGAGAAAGAGACCTTTCACAAAAGGGGAACAAAGCAAAGAGAAAGAAAAAGATCAACCCCTTATATGCTATGAGTGCAAAAAGCCGGGGCATTTCAAATCCGAATGTCCACAACTGAAGAAAGGTCCCAAAAAGTTTAAAAAGAAGGCAATGATGGCCACATGGAGTGCGAGCGATGACTCAAGCTCCGATGAGGAGACTTCAACAGAACAAGCCAACCTGTGCCTTATGGCACATGAAAATGAGGTAATTTCTGAAATCCCTAGTGAATTCACTTTTGAAGAATTGCATGAAGCCTTCAATGATTTAATTGATGAATTGAAGAAACTAGGAATGAAAAATAAAGAACTGAAATTGAAAAATCAATCCTTAGTAAAACAAGCTGAAAACCTTTCAATTGAAAAATCCACTTTGCTTCAAGAGAACCAAAGCCTAAAGAATGATATTAACAAGCTGAAACCTATAGTAGATAAGTTCACCTTAAGTTCAAACAAACTAAATATGATTCTTGAAAATCAAAAGGCCGTATATGATAAGGCTGGACTTGGTTATAACCCCTTAAAGAAACAAAAATTTCTGAAAAATATTTATGTAAACTATTCAAGTAACAAGTCTACCAATATTACTTGTTTTAAATGTGGTAGAATAGGACATAAATCTTACACTTGTGCAAACACAACTATAAAGAAAATATGGGTTCCAAAAGGAACCATTTTGACTAACCAAAAAGGACCCAAGAAAGCTTGGGTACCTAAAACAAAAACTTGACATTTGTTTGCAGGTGTGTCTAGCATCCCATGGAGAAAACAAGAAATGGTATCTGGACAGTGGATGCTCGAGACACATGACTGGTGATGAATCACAATTCATCACGCTTGATGCTAAGGATGGAGGGATGGTCACCTTTGGAGATAATGGCAAAGGAAAGATCATCGGGATAGGTAACATTGGTATCACTCCCTCCAAATATATTGAAAATGTTTTGTTAGTTAAAGGTTTAAAGCATAACTTACTTAGCATTAGTCAATTTTGTGATAAAGGGTATAAAGTTGTTTTTGAATCATCTGTTTGTATTGTGACTAGTCCTATTAATGATGGCATCAAATTTATAGGTCATAGACATGGGAATGTTTATATGGTAGATCTAAATGATTTAGCCAAATTAGACATGCAATGCCTAGTATCCTTAAATGCTAAAATTAATGAGACTAGTTGGCTTTGGCATCGTAGACTTGCTCACATTAGCATGCATTCTCTTTCAAAATTAATTAAGAAAGAATTAGTTCATGGCTTGCCTAAACTGAATTTTGAAAAAGATAGAATTTGTGATGCATGTCAACTAGGTAAGCAAACTAGAGTTTCATTTAAATCCAAAAATATTGTTTCAACTTCTAGACCTTTAGAGCTTTTGCATATGGACTTATTTGGACCAACTAGAACCACTAGTCTAGGAGGAAAATGATATGGTTTTGTAATTATAGATGATTACTCTCGTTTTACTTGGGTTTTCTTTTTGGCACACAAAGATGAAACTTTTCATATTTTCACTAAATTTCATCGAAAAGTCACTAATGAAAAAGGATTTTCAATTCAAAATATTAGAAGTGATCATGGAACTGAATTTGAAAATCAAGACTTTGAAAAATTTTGTGATGAAAATGGAATTGGCCATAACTTCTCTGCTCCTAGAACACCCCAACAAAATGGGGTAGTTGAAAGGAAAAATAGAACCTTAGAAGAAATGGCCCGTACCATGCTTTGTGAAAGCAACCTTCCAAGATATTTTTGGGCGGAAGCTATTAACACAGCATGTTACATTCTAAATCGTGCTTTAATTAGACAATTTTTTAAGAAAACCCCCTATGAACTTTGGAAAGGAAGAAAACCAAATATTGCATATTTTCATATTTTTGGTTGCCGATATTTTGTATTAAATAATGGTAAGGAAAGACTTGGTAAATTTGATGCAAAATCAGATGAAGCAATCTTTCTGGGTTACTCCTCCACTAGTAAAGCTTTTAGAGTTTTTAATAAAAGAACCCTAAGAGTTGAGGAGTCCATTCATGTTGTCTTTGATGAATCTAACGATCTTCCTTCGAGGAAGAATGAGGGTGTTGATGATGCAGATCCATTAATAGAAGGTATGAAGGAGATCACTCTGAAAGATTCAGCTACTCCAGAGGACAAGGGACAAGAAGACAAACAAGATGAGAGAGGTGAAGAAATTCAAGAACAACCTCAAGGTACAGATGACCTACCCAAGGAATGGAGGTATGTTCACAACCACCCTAAGGAATTAATTATTGGTGATCCTATGCATGGGGTAAAAACTCGTTCTTCACTAAGAGAAGTGTTTAATCATTGTGCTTTTGTATCTCATCTTGAACCAAAAACCATTGAAGAAGCTGAAAAAGATCATAATTGGATTAATGCAATGCAAGAGGAACTTAATCAATTTGAAAGAAATAATGTTTGGACTTTGGTTTCAAGACCTAAAAACTGTTCAATAATTGGCACAAAATGGGTCTTTAGAAACAAATTAGATGAGCATGGCAATGTAATTAGAAATAAAGCAAGATTGGTTGCTAAAGGATATAATCAAGAAGAAGGAATTGATTTTGATGAAACCTTTGCACCTGTTGCTAGATTAGAAGCTATTAGACTTCTACTTGCATATGCTTGCTTTATGAAATTCAAATTATTTCAAATGGATGTTAAAAGTGCATTTTTAAATGGATTTATTGCTGAAGAAGTTTATGTAGAACAACCCCCTGGATTTGAAAATCATGCTTTTCCTAATCATGTTTTTAAATTAAATAAAGCTTTATATGGATTAAAACAAGCACCTAGAGCATGGTATGATAGACTAAGCAAATTTTTACTAAATAATGGTTTTTCAAGAGGTAATGTAGATACAACCCTCTTTATCAAAAGAAATCAAAATGATATGTTAGTTATACAAATTTATGTTGATGACATAATTTTTGGGTCTACTAATGAATCTCTTTGTCAAGACTTTGCTAAGCTTATGCAGGGGGAGTTCGAGATGAGCATGATGGGAGAACTCACCTTCTTCCTCGGACTCCAAATCAAACAATCAAAAGAGGGAATCTCCATCGCCCAAAGCAAGTACACCAAGGAACTACTCAAAAGATTTGGAATGGAGAACTCCAAACCCATTGGCACACCAATGAGTCCCTCATGTAAGCTTGACAAGGATGATGAAGGTAAATATGTAGACTTAAAATATTATAGAGGCATGATTGGATCATTATTGTATCTAACTGCAAGTAGGCCTGATATCAGTTTAGTGTTTGTTTATGTGCTAGATATCAATCTAATCCTAAAGAATCTCATTTGAATGCTGTTAAAAGAATCCTTAGATACTTAAATGGTACTCAAACTTTAGGGTTATGGTACTCTAAGGACTCACAAATTGATCTATTAGGATATTCTGATGCTGACTTTGCTGGATGTAAATTAGATAGAAAAAGCACAAGTGGAACTTGTCAATTTCTTGGAGTTAACCTAATCTCATGGTTTAGCAAGAAACAAAATTCGGTAGCACTGTCTACGGCTGAGGCCGAATATATTGCAGCCGAAAGTTGTTGTGCTCAAATCTTGTGGATTAAGTAACAACTCGAAGACTTTGGAATTAAACTTAATGAAACACCAATAAGATGTGACAACACAAGTGCCATAAATCTATCTAAAAATCCTATTCAACACTCAAGATCCAAACATATTGAAATAAGACATCACTTCATAAGAGAACATGTTCAAAACAAAAATATAATTCTTGAAATGTTTGCACCGAAAATCAATTAGCTGATATCTTTACAAAGGCCCTTAGTGAGGATAGATTCTGTGAAATTAGGAGAAATCTAGGAATTCTTGATCCATTTGCCTGAATTAATTTTTCAATTTCCAATGATTTATTATCAAAATTTCTTAGAGCTTAATTTCCAACACCTTTCTTGGTCCCAAAAGCTTGAGTTTTTCATTCTAAAAACTTATCTTAGAGCTAAACTCCTTCTCCCCAAATTTCAAATTTTTCTGGAATTTATCCACATTTTTCCTGATTTTCTGAACTTCATGAGTCGACCCCCATGAGTCGACTCAATGGCAAACTTGTAAATCCCACCAACTTCCAAACGGGCTTAAGGTTTTTATATAAGGATTGCTGTTCGTGAGCCGACCCACACGGTCGTCTTCTTCCTTCCAAAACCCATCCTCCCCACTTCCATTAGCTCCCATTCCAAGACCCAAGCTTGTGGAACTTCTCCCGCCTTCTCTCCACTGCAAATCGCCTCTTGGGGAAAGGTCTTTTTGTGACTTCTTCCCTTGTTCATCACGGTTGGAGCGTGCCCTAGCACTCCACCGTCCCTCTCAAATCCACCCATTTTCTCCACCATAATTCCATTTCACTCTCTTGTGATCCTTCCTCCACTCTTTCACTTGCTCCTCAAGTCTCCTCGCCTGCTATTGAAGAGATTATGGCTCCAAAGATGAAGCTTCCCCAAAGGAGAAAGTCTGTCCGAGAACTTGAAGAAAATGTCAGAAAGAAAAGGCAAGCGGCACAGTCCTCCACTGCTCCCACTCCAACTTCAGTTCAAGGTCCTTCTCATTCCTCTCAAAGCCCCAGTAAGAACCCTCTTTCAGATAGAAAAGTAGAAACCGGGAAAAACATAGACTTCCGGTTCTTTGAAAATGAGGGATTTTCTTTTGCAACCAAGATCAAAAATCAAGGATGGAGTTTTTACTGTACCCTTAAAGAAGTTACCTATGTTGACCTAGTTAGGGAGTTTTATCAGAATCTAATTTATGGAAATGGGTCAGTAACTTCAACTGTAAAAGGGATTGATATTTGTCTGAATCCTGTTATCTTGGGGGAGATTTTACATTTGCCTAGTGAAGGTTATGCATATATGGAACTCCCTGTGAAAGAAGAAGGTGTTAGTGTTATTCTTGGGGGTGCCTACCAAGGGAATCTGAATAAACTGGAAGCAAAGATATTACCTATAGAGATGAGAGTTTTACATCAAATGGTCACCAAACTCTTCTTCCCTAGGAGTGGTAGGCACGATCTACTGTCTGGCAGGGATATATGTATTATGTTTCACATTATCACACAGACCCCCCTAAACCTCCCGGCACTTATGATTGAGGCCATGAGAGAAACTCTGAACAGATCTAAGGCACATTTGCCTTTTGGTATGGCCCTGACTAGAGTTTTTAGGAGGTTTGGTGTTAGCTGTGAGGGGGAGGCTCCTACCAAGCTATCTCATGTTGATACTTTCAACCTACACACCTTGCACCGAATGGGTTTCACAAAGACTGGTGGTGGTTGGATCAGGGGAGCTGAGGAGAGAGCAGAGGAGAGAGCTGAGGAGAGAGCAGAGGAGAGAGCTGAGGAGACAGCTGGAGACAGAACTGAAGTCAGAGCTGAAGAAGAAGAAGATCCATCATCTCCTATTCATGACTTCAGGACAGCTTCACCAGATATACAGTTCTTTCCGGATCCAGAGGCTGGCCCTTCAGAGTTTACCAGGATGCCCACACCAGTGCATCAGCCAGAGAGCAGAGCACCTCCGTCAGAGTTCAACTGTCTGATGATCAGATTGAGCGGATTTCACAGCGTGTGGCTTCATTATTGACTAGTCAGTGGAGCAGTACTACATTTGCACCAGGGGTTACTTCTTCTGATCAGACTTTGACTCCCCACATCTCCACAGTGTATCAGATGATGACAGACCAGTCCATCCGGATTCAGCAGCTTGAGGGCACTATTTTGAGATTGACTGGCAGAGTCCTTGACTTGCAGGGGCAAGTCCTTGACTTGGCCCATCCTCAGCCACAGGAGTCTTCGATTGAGGTCACTGATCTCACTGCAGAGGCTGGCAGACTTAGAGGAGCTCTTGAGGGCGGTTATGAGTTACTAAGGAAGGAGATCAGAGGATCGAGTGACTATGCGACTACCCAGTTCACTGCTCTTCTTCAGGCTGTTTCCAGGGCACTGACTGTACTTGATTCCATCAGACTTACCCTTTCTGTTCAGTCCCTAGCTTCTCAGCGTTCTCAGCCACCCAGTTTCTCCCGCTCGCCTGCTCGTACCAGTACTTCCACTCGTGCCAGAGGCAGACGGGGTAGAGGACGCACTTCTGATTCAGATCCATCTGCTCCTTATCACATTTCTGATGATTCCGATCATTGACTTATCTTGATCATTTCTAGATCCTAGGTGTTAGTGTTTTGTCCTTTCTAGGATCTGTATTTTGGGGCCATGTATTGACATGTGCTAGTTGACTTTGTATATTATGATCTATGTACTGAAACAATTATGGTTTTATGATATCATCTTTTTTCTTTGTAATGATGTTTATCATACTTTGGTTATATATTTCTCCTTTGTGGAATATTGTCTTCTCTTTGTGGTATTATCATCTTATGATTGCTGTTAATAGTTGCTACATTAAGGGGGAGTAAACTCTACAGAAGAAGAAATTAAAGAATGCTTCACAAAAAGGAGGAGTTAACCTTGTGTGATGATGTCAAAAAGGGGGAGAAATTAAACAAAAAGAAATCCATCAAAAGCAAAAAACTACAAATTATGATTATGAGAAATTAATCAATTGAAAATTTTAAGTACAAATCCCAAGTAAATCCCAAGTATACTGCCAATAAGTACCTTTTAAAATTACTTATACTCTGATTTGCTGTAAACATTTGGATATGCTCTGATAGGCTCCAACCTACTCTGATATATTGAATACATTGCTCTGATACATTGAAAAACTGTTTTTACTACTCTGATACATTGCTAAATTTTTCTCTGATACATTGTAAAATTGTCTTCCCTACACTGATACATTGCAAGATTTTCATTTCTCTTGCTCTGATACATCTTAAACTTAAATGCTCTAATACTCTTTCCAAATCAACTATTCAATATGCTTTGGCACACATGACTAGTTTTGAGAATTGAGAAAATTTTTCAAAATACAGTTTGCTCTGATAATAAAATCAAATTTTCTGCTCTAACACCAAAACAATTATCCAATGAGCATATCTTCCAATCTTTAAGCAAATGGACAAACTATTTATGCATATAACCATTTGTATCACATGCCAAAAGAATCATACTCTTTTCAAGCATATGCACCTAAAATGCAATCTTTTGAAATTCATGATTCATATAAATGCTTTTGTTCAAATGTTTTGCCATCATCAAAAAGGGGGAGATTGTTGCTCCTAGATTGATTTTGATGATTACAAAACAGTTTGAAGGGATACAAATATTTTTTATTTTGAAAAAGTCCTTATGCTCTACACGGGCAAAATCATAATTTCATCAAAACTCTGATTTGATAGTATCATCTTGTAGAGCAAATGATTTGTGATCTATTGGTGAAGATTTCATTATTTTTGGACTTATATTTTTGAAGTTATGAAGGTTTGAAGTGCATGAGTCGACTCATGAGTCGACTCATGGCACAATGAGCTGATTGGCACGGAAAAATCCCGTTGGCACGCGACCTTTTTTGGCTTGGCACGGCTTGTGAGTCGACTCATGAGTCGACCCACAAGGCATGAGTCGACTCATGAGTCGACCTCTGTTAGTGTGGGCCAAAATTTCCAGAAACTTGTTTTTCTGGATGTTGCATCAGAGGTCGACTCATGAGTCGACCCCTGAAGCATGGGTCGACTCATGAGTCGACCCCTGCGACGGGATTTGCCTGTAACGGCTAGTTTTTGGCCAGATTTAGTTGCTTTTAATGCTCACCTTTTGTGCTCTAACGGCTCTTTTTCTGCCTAGTTTGTTTTCCTTTGTTTCTTAAGGCTATAAAAGGTTTCAAAAGATGGAAAACAATAAGGAGAGACATCCAAATATCCAAGAGGCATTCAAGAGATTTGAAAAAAGAAAAGAAAGAGCATTCAAGAGGGCATTCAAGTGCATTCAAGAGAGGGTTTCTCAAGCCAACTTCTCAATCTCATTCAAGAGCTCATTTAAAGCCTTCAAGAAGCCTTCAATCAAAGCTCACCAACTCCTCAAGCTTTTATTCCTTTTCTCATCCATTTTGAGGAAATAAAAGAAGGGCTTCTTCTTTTGAGTAAAGCGTATTTATTGTTATTCTCGCTCATTTAAGAAGCTATTCTTGTACTTATTTGTGCTCTAAACTGATTTTATCTTGTGAGTAATTGTTTTGTTTTGGAGGGTTTTCAAAACAAGGGAAGGTTGATCCGAACCTGAAATCGGAGTGTATTGGGTCGGCTTGTACCCGGGAAACAAGTGGACTAGCTTGAGATAGCTAGTGTCGGAGGTTCCGACGTTTGTATTCGGGTTGAATACAAAGTATAGTGGATTGGAATTCCCAAGTAGGAGCTTGGGGAGTGGATGTAGGTGCAAGGTTGGCACCGAACCACTATAAATCCTTGTGTTTGTGGCATGCTTTATTATTTCTCTTTAATTCTCCATTATATCCTTGCATTCTTGCTTTAAGCAATTAATCTCAAACTAAAGTCTCTCTCCTCATTCATCAAGCTTTTGATATATATTTTTCATAAGTAATTAGTTAAGCTTAAATTTTTTAAAAACCCAATTCACCCCCCCCTCTTGGGTTGCATAGCTGGGCAACAATCATAACATATGAGTTCTATTTAAGAAGATATATTTCTTATGATGAATCTTTCAGATAACATTTATTATTTTATAATTCATATATATGTAGGTGTACAATCATCTATAATCTAAATGATTGACTTTAGGATATATTTTTCAATATATTGTATGCCATGTATGTTGGTTGTCCTTTTAATCAAGGAGTGTGAAGACACTAGTATGGCATGTAAGTGAGATGTAGGAGTACATCTCACTGAATGTGACCAACTGCTGAGTACTATGCTGTCAAGAGTAGCTCACGAAGGATATAGGTATAAGTGTCCCTTCAACCTGAGATCACCACGGGGCTTGTAAGCAACTCACTATGCTTTGGTGATGGACTACTTGAATTTCTAATTCAGTGATGAAAGATTTTTGGGCATAGTCAAGTACTTGGAAAGTCGGTGTGTGAGTCAAGATGGAATTGACCCCTTCAAATTAGTAGGAGTTAATGTATTAGTGTATTTCAATTCAGTAAAATCTTGATCAGAATAATCCATGTGATGGATTTAAAAAATTAAAATACAATGTGGATGACCATATCAGGGTTGATAGTTAAACCCTAGGTCACCTTGAGTATTTGGATCAAAGGGATGAATTATACGGTAACCATATGCCCATGAGTTTTTGAATGATGCTTTGCAACCTATACTATCAGCTTAGATTCAAACCTATGGAGTCACACTTAAAAGAAATTCTGACCGATCATATGGCTAATCAACGATTAAAAATCATTCTAGGATAAAACAATCAATTTGATTGATGATTAACCCTGTGCAAAAGTTGCAATAAATTAATTCATCAATTATTGGTAAATTATAAGAGGATTGATTACTAATTATATTACTAATTAGCTCAATTTGATTGAGCATTGAGATTTAGATCAAATATAATTAAATTAGATTCTATTTAGTTTGATCCGATTAGGTTATGAGATGATCTAATCGCTAAGGGTGTTCAATTTCTCATTTGATCAGGATTTGAGCTCGATTAATTTTTTATTTGATTAAGATTTAATTAAAACTATTTATAATCTAATTAAATTTAGTTAGTAGTCTAATTGGGTATAATCTAATTTGATTGAGTTAAGAATCTAATTAGATGATAAATCAATTTTGAATTCAAATCCCTTGCACCTCCTTTCTCTGTGCCCTCTATTTCTTCATGTGAGAAATTTTTTGTGTGAATTTTTTTCTCACACTTAAAAGTAGTTCTACACCCATATCTAATCTCTTTTTGAATTAAAAATTATTTGATTAAAATTTGAGTTCAAATTAGTTTGAATTTGAATGAAAACCTGAGTCCAAATTGAGCTGGACTCTTCCCTTCACCCCACCACCTTTCTCCATGCACAAAATATTTTTGCATGAAATTTTTTACACTATTCTATTGTTGGCCACCCATTATTTATATTTCTAAGATGAGAATAAAATTTTATTCAAAGTTAAATTTAAATTTGATTTGAATTAGTGATAAGGATCAACAAACATTTGAACTTGAATCAAACAACCTAAATCTTATCCTCATCTTTCATGGGATGCCACCCTTAAGAAGGGATGGTTTTTGTATGATAAAAAGAGAGTTTTTTGGTATGAGAAATATCAAAGTTGGGGCATGAAAACCTAAGAGTGGGTCGGGCTTCCGTGCGTGCGAAATAGAGGAAAAGATCTTCCTCTTGGGCGTAAGGTAGCTTCTAGGGTTTCGACTCTAGATTTTATGAGAGGAAAAATATAAAAGTGAGTCTTGTCCAATCTTTCACACTACCACCTTCTCATAAAGCTTTATCTTCTAATCTTAAAGAGTTGGGAAGATCTAAAGAAAGGAGCTTGGATCAGCCATCCAGAGCCTTCGATACGAGCTAGCACTCTCGAGAAGGATGATCCGATCAGGGCTTCGAGTGGACGATCTGTAGAGGTTGAACGACCTGTACAGCTGCTCAACATTAGTGAGAGATTCATACCATATCTACTAATAATGAAGATCATCATCCCATGATAAGATGATAAGTTCTGAACTCAATCAATGTGATCTAAAGGTTAGATCTGAGGGCATCGATGTGATCGATGCAGTTTTTTATTTTACATCATATTTTATATATAAAATTTTTATATCATAAATCTTTTATGGTAGTTTAGATCTGATCTAAAGTATGTGTAGAAGATTAAAGTATTTAATCTTTTATTTTTTATTATAAAATTTTAAAAATACATGCTATGAACTATCCATTTTTTCCTTAATTGGTATCAGAGCAAGATTTCTTATGACATAAATTTTTTGCATATAACCTAATATTATCTGATTTTAATTATCTAGATTAGATCTAAATAATTAATTTAAAATTTAAGTAGTATAGTAATCTGATAGGATAGATCCTCACAGCCATCCGATCATAGGAGAAATCAGAGTTTCACAATCCTATTTACCCATTCGATGGATCTCCTATGGCATGTAGGGGTGCTGCATAGTCTTTTCCATGATGATAAATAATAAAAAAATTTTAAAATTTTATTTTATATCTAAAATAATATATCTTAGATTTAAAATTAAAGTTTTGATAATTAGATGATTGTTTATAAAAATATTTTATAAAATTAAAAACTATTTTCAAACATCGAATTTGAATCCATGTCAGTCTAAAACTTAATTGAGAATTAAGCGATCTAAATTTGAGAATCAAAGATCTAAGACATTAATTTCATAATTCATGGGTTAATGGGTTAGCTCGAGGTAAGTCTATTTAACTGGGATAGACTTAGAGTTAGAAATTATTGATAATAGACCATGTTAGTAATTGATCAAATTTAATTAAAAGTTAATTCTGATTGGATCAATTTTTTTTCTTGATTAATTTCAGTAGTTGAAGTTGGTCAAGTCAATATCTTTGATTAGACAAATATGGACCTTGATCGTAGCTCTGTGGTTGAACCCAAGTCTATAAATTGATCAAATTGAAAATGACTAACCAGTTGGTATCTAAGATAAGTATAGCAGCTTTGATCAGTGGTCATTAATTGAGAGTTACTTGTATAGATTGAGTCTATATTGAGTTAATGGTATATTTCTTCCATCGATCTCACTTATTTGGCCAACATGGTGAATCATATTTTGATTAGATCACTTAATGATTGGGGTTGACCCATGCTAACTAGAAAATAAGTATGACTGATTTAGGTACCCCTAGTTCAACTTATCTTGAGTCCTCTTCATGACTTGATGAAGTCAGTGGGAGGATTTATGATTAGTTGACTAGACCAGATTATACCTAATCTTTTTTAATCTGACTTGGTGAAGTCAGTAGGAAGATTAAGATTAATTGATCAAATCTTTTCTAATTTTTCAATTCAACAAATTAAATCTTCTAAAATTATTAGATCCCTAAAAATAAAATAGTTATAGTGATAACTAGATCATGGCCTCCCATTAAGTTGGATGATAATGAGTCCAACAGTTTAGATGATCATTGGAGGCACCACATGCTTGGTGCTCATCTAGCTGTCAAAATTATCATTTATAATATATTGATTTAGTTGTGTCTTTCTGATGATGGTCAGGTTGGCCGAGCCACACTCAGGCCTAGTCACTCGTTTATCAGATGCACTAAATTCTGACATGTTAATGATTAGACCTAACCAGAATTTTTAGTGAAAGCACCACATGCTTACTGAAGAGATGTCCGAGGCAAAATTGAATGCTAGAAATTATTTGGTGAAATAATTAATTAAAAATCTATCCATTGGTTCATGGGGGGTTGGCCGAGCCACACTCGAGCCCGTGTGCAGCCCATGTAGATTCTACTACTCGTTAAGGAATTAGTGTAATTTCTCGAATTGAAGATAGAGGCTATCAATTCAAATAAAATAGTGAGAGAATCTTTAAACTAAAATCTATGACTTTAGACTTAATCAATTCATATACTAATTAGGCTTTGTTTTTTTTTTTTACAGTTATGGCCACCACCTTGTCGCTTCGATCACTATTAGATAGTGATAAATTGATGGGATCAAATTTTGATAGTTGGTATAGAAAACTCAAAATAATCCTATAAAGAGCTCTCCCTATAAGCGTGAGACTGACTGAAGGCACTCCTCTTACACATAACAGTAAGGGTGAGGGCTTTCCTCAGCTCTGATTCTCCTCCTGTTATAGTATGGAACCTACATTATATATACTGTGAAGTATATATAATGTCAATTCATAGGTGGTTGGGAGGGGTTCAGGGGAGGTCCTCCTCCCCTGATACCGAGCCCAGTAGGGCTCGAAACTTTTGATTAAAAAAACCCCTTCATGAGTTGAACCTAACTACCGAAAAGTGATCGAAGGTAATCTTTTTGAATTAGAAAGCTGCGAAGCAGACCTTATGAATTGAACCTAATTTTTCTTTTTGCTTCTTTTTCTTTTTGGTGAGTGTTAAGCACCAAAGAAAAAAAAGAAAAAGAAAAATAGCACATGGTTTCATAAAATCCGTATGATTTTTTTGATCTAAATCAAGCAGGTTTTACATGAAGATTTTGTTCAGCATGTTCTATTCGATACTGGTAGGAGAAGAACCCGACTCGATATTGTTAAAAAAAGAGGATAAGTAGAACCAAGTCAAGATGATATGGATCACCCCTTCTTCTTGCGCCAAAGATCTTACATTTCTGAACTGGAGCTACATTTCTTTTCAATTTCCATTCAAGAGTTCCTATGTGTTTCCATGCCCTTTTTTTGAGACCTCGAAAAATAATGAAATGGACAAATTCCTTTTCTTAGGAACACATACAAGAAAAAGGATAATGGTAACCCCACCATTAACTACATTTTTATTTATTAATTTATCTCATATATGAATCATAAACTAGGTCATGAAAAATTTCAGGTTCATGCATGCATCTACATATCATGTGAATATGAACTAGAAACGGTTTTAGATCAAAATTCAGATCTTTGCATACTTTCATATATCAACTATATGTAATAAAATTAAATTTTAGATTCAAAGATTCATCTATACATCTCATGTATCGAGAAAAATTAAGTTTTGAAAACTCTTTTCAAAACATATATGATAATTTTCAGCATATGAAACTCATGGCTCTGATACCACTGTTGGAATTCGAGGATAGGGACATGCATGTGTGTTTCAAAATTTTATTTTTTAAATATCATAATAGAATATAAGATTAAAATACTTTTAATTTAAATCATGCATGCATAAAAAATATAAAACCATAAAGATCTAGTTCATGTGCTGAAATTGACATATACTGAAATTCAGATTGTGATCAAATCGCATACCTATTTCGCAATCTTTTTCTTCAAATCTGGATCTGAAAGAGAAGAAATTTTTTTCTAGCCACATAAATATTCGATCTCTATGAGTATCCACTCAAGATTAGCCTAGAATAGTCTTCAAATTAAAATTTTTTCTCTAAGAAAATTCAGCCTGCTGAATCTGAACGAAGCCTGGATCGTGATCAACACTTGATCTCTTTCCTTGATCTTCTTCTTCTCTTCCTCTCTTGCTTTTCTCTCCTTAGATTATACTGCTACCAACACCTAAAACTAGCACACAAGAGGGGATGCCAAGGCCCCTTTTGGGCATGAAGGATGGGATGCCTAAAGATGGGGTGTGTGGGATGCCCAAGGGAGAAGGAGAAGGGAGAGGAAGAGAGGGCATGGTGAAGGGAAGGTAAACAGTTTCCCTCTGGGATGCCCAGGTTGCATCTAAATTTTTTTTAATATTTTATTTATTTAATGATTAAATCTTTACCTAAAACATAATAGAACTAAAGATCAAATCTCAAATTATCTGATACAAACCTTCACAGAGGCCTGAATATGCAGATCCTCTACTTCGTATGCACGTCAGATGCCGTAGGAAAGTAGGATGAACTTCAATCCAATTGACTTAATAACTCAATCAATTGAGGGATGAGATGTGCTAGTGTGACACCTCACACTAGCAGGTGGGATGCCCAAAGAGACCCCACACCCAAAGGAAGAGGGGCGGCAACAAGGGGAGAGGCCAAAGGGAAGATAGGACCTCTCTCTCTTCTCACACCTTTCTATCTCTTTTCTCTTCTCTCAATCTGATTTGTTTTCTATGCTATTACTATGCATGCATACATAGAGATCCTCTCTATTTATACATAATTCTTATGATTCAATGAGATTAGGACTTCTAATTCAAATCTGATTTGAATTGGTCCAATACTCATGAAAGAAGGATTCCTATATAAGATATAATTGTCATCACATATGATAATCAACTTGCACCCAATCTCTCACCCACTTAGGATACCCCAAATAAGCACCAAACCAGGTTTTGGTCATGCTTCATGAGAGGATATTCCCAGTGTAAGTAGGAATACTCATATCTCATCCAAAATAGGTTCGATTCGAATCCGATTCGAAGCTGGTTTGCAATAATTTCGAAAGACTATCAATCCCAAACTCTTTAGAATTTTTATACCAAGTCTAACTTAGTTTTGGACTCATTTAAGTCCAATTAATTTATATCTAATTTAAAATTAATTAGTACTTAAATCCAATCTTTCATATGTTTAATAAATCATAGATCAGAAACTGTTCATCTTCGAGATCGAACCTGAACCTCATGTGTAGTGCTACCTAGACATAGTCAACTCTTCAATCCTATTTGACCCATAACTTAATTTTCAATCATGTTAGCTTATATGTTTAATCAAGTCAAGTACTTTCAAATTAGATATATAAACATAGGTCAATTCCTTCCTATTTTGTCTGACTTGTGTACATGACTTCATAGGTTCAAACATTAAGCCGGTAGCACAGGAATCAATTTCTGCACTAATCGAGATACCATCTAGCAATGGTTTCTGACATCCAGATAGGTCAAATTATCACAGAAGAATAATACAGAATCCATACACATGGTTATTGCGTAATTCATCCTTTTGACCCTGAATGCTTTAGGATGGTCTCAGGTTAATTATCAACCGAGATTGCTTCATCCGTATTGTATTTCAATCTTTTAAATCCATCTCATGGATTACCCTAGCCAAAGCTTTACTAAATTGAAATACAGCGATACGTCAACTCCAATAATCCAGAAGGGTCAATTTCATCTTGATCCACACACAGACTTCGCAAGTACTTGACTGTACCCAGTAACCTTCCATCACTACATTAAAAATCTAGATAGTCCGACACCAAAGCACAGTGAGTTGCTTGTAAGTCACTATGGTGATCTCAGATCTGAAGGACATTTATACCCGTATATTTTGCAAGCAGCTTTTGGCAGTAGAATACTCAGCAGGTGAGTCACTTGTTCAGTGATGATGTACCCCTACATCTCATCTATATGCCATACCAGTGTCACCACACTCCTTGGTTAAGAGGACAACCAATCCATGTGGAATACAATGACCTCCACTCGATAAACGTCATTGTCCCGTAATGACGTATCATTTGGTTGCGAACATGTTTAAGAACTATACGATAAATTCTCTCTTTATCATATACTAGCATAGTTCTAGAGACTTCATCACAGTACAAGAGTTCAAGAAAGATATCACTTTGTGATGAAAAATATCAAAATAACTATTATTCAATTGATCAATAATTTATATATAAAGATAAACTCAATCGTCACATGATTAGTTTTAGGACACAACTCCCAATAATTTTCACTTGGACTAAAGCCAATCGAGGCAGTATCTTATACCCATCTTTCATTTGAAGTTATCGAACTCTTTGATCCCAAGAACTTTAGTGAAGGGGTCGGCTAGATTCTCCTTTCCATCGATCTTTTCAAGCTTGATGTCATCTCGGTTCACAATCTCTCGCACCAGATCATAGTGATGTAGAACATGCTTGGTGCGATGGTATGACTTGGGTTCTTTCACTTGAGCTATAGCATTAGAGCTGTTACAGTACAGCAAGACAGGACCATCAATGGAAGGTATAACTCCCAGCTCGATGATAAACTTTCGCAGTCACATTGCTTCCTTTGTGGCATCTGATGCAGCAATATATTTTGCTTTGCATACAGAATCGGCCACAATATGTTGTTTGGAACTTTTTCAGCAAACAGCTCCTTCATTCAGAGTAAATACGTAGCCCGACATACTTCACTGTCATCACAATCCGACTAAAAATTGAAATCAGTATATCCCACAAGTTTCAGGTCAGCATCTCCAAAGCTAAGCCATTGGTCTTTAGTATTTTTCAAATACTTAAGAATTACTTTCGCAATCTTCCAATGCTTCTTACCTGGATCAGATTGGTACCTACTCACTACCCTTGGTGAATAGGTCACATTCGATCTCGTACATGTCACAACATACATGATAGATCCCACTGTCGAAGCATATGATATTCTACTCATGTGCTCTCTCTCCTCAAGAGTTATTGGACAATCCTTCTTGGAAAGAGTAATTTCATGGCCTATTGGAAGATAGCCTTTTTTGAAATTATCCATGTTGAACCACTTCAACAAGGCGTCAATGTACGTGGATTGGGACAATCCAAGCAACCTTCTAAATCTATTCCTATAGATTTTCATCCCTAGGATGTAGGATGCTTCTCCCAAGTCCTTCATGGAGAACTGTGATGTAGCCACAGCTTCACACTTTGCAAAGTCGGAATGTCATTTTCTAGTAACAGTATATCATCCACATATAGCACAAGAAAATTGACTACAGAATCAGAAGCCCACTTGTAGATGCAAGGCTTTTCTTTGTTCCTAACGAAGCTATACATTTTGATCACCTTATCAAAATACATGTTCTAACTGTTAGACACTTGTTTAAGTCCATAAATAGATCTTTTCAGCTTGCACACTTTCGACTCAACTGTGGATGTGAACCTTTCAGGTTGTATCATATACATCTCTTCTTCCAACTCTCCATTAAGAAAAATAATTTTGATATCCATCTGTCAGATCTCATAATCTAAGTGTGCAGCAATAGCAAGTATAATTCGGATGGACTTGAGCATTATCACAGAAAAAAATATCTCATCATAGTCAATACCATAACACTGACGGTAACCCTTGACAACTAGACAGGCTTTATAGGTCTCCATCTTTTCATCCGCTCCTCTTTTCCTCTTGAAAATCTATTTACATCCTTTGAGTTTTATCCCTTCAGGTGGATCAACTAGTGTCCAAATACTATTGATCTCCATGAACTCTATCTTGGACTTCATGGCCTCAAGCTATTTTTAGGAGTCGGGCCTTTGCATGGCCTCCATATAGGTGATCGGATCCTCATCGTTCTCATCAAGTTTGATCGGGTCACCACCTCCGATCAGAGAATCATAGTATCTGTTTGGCTGATGCGGTATTCTATCAGATCTCCTTAATGGCCTCTACTAGCTCTAAATTTGATTCACCAATCAAATCTAATTCTGTATGTGTCAGTCCTTTCACCTCATGAACTTCATCAAGTTCAATTTTAAAGGTATTAGTTTCTTCACAAAGGAACTCCTTTTTTAAAAAGACTATCCGACTGCTAACAAACACTTTTTATTTTGCAGCGAGATAGAAGTAGTACCCTTTAGTTTTTTTTGGATACCCTACAAACAAGCATTTATCGAACTTTGATCCAAGCTTATCTATCTTTAAATACTTGATATAAGCTGGACACCCCCAAACCCTAAGGTGTGAGAGTACTGACTTACGTCTAGTCCATATCTCATATGGAGTCTTATCGACAAACTTGTTGGGCACTTTATTTAAAATGTAGCAGGCAGTTTCTAGAGAATATCTCCAAAAAGATATTGGCAGACTCACTAAGCTCATCATGGATCGGATCATGTCTAACAAGGTTCGATTCCTCCTCTCGGACACACTATTATGCTGTGGTATTCTAGGAGGGATCCACTGTAAGAGAATCTCATTCTCTTCTAGATATGTCAGAAACTCACTGGTGAGGTATTCACCTCCTCGATTTGATCGAAGGATCTTAATACTCTTTCCAATTTGTTTCTTTACTTCAGCACAGAATCGTTTGAATATTTCAAATGATTCTGACTTATCTTCATAAGATAGACATACCCATACCTCGATAGGTTATCTGTAAATATAATGAAGTAGTAGTATCCTTCTCTGTACTTATGTTCATAAGCCCACATATATCAGTATGTATTAGACCTAGGACATCGCTAGCTCTTTCATCTTTTCCTTTAAAAGGTGACTTAGTCATCTTACCAAGTTGACAGGACTCATAGGTAGGTAATGATTCACAATCATCTATCTCAAAGATACGTTCCTTGATCAACCTGTCAATCCTATTCTTGTTCACATGACCAAGCCTACAATGACAAAGGTAGGATTCACCGATATTATCTAATTTAGGATGTTTACTGGGTGTGTACATTACACTAATAGACTATGATATTGTGTATATATCATATTTCAATTGTCCATGCATAATTGTAGTATCATTCATAGTGATATCACAAAAATCATCCTTTATTATAAACTTGTAACCAAGTTTGACCAAAAGGCCTATAGAGATGACATTCATCATAAAGGAGGGATAATAATGACAATCATCTAACATGACACTACTAAACTCGAAGATAAGCTACAAAATTTCAGTTGGATATAAAATACCCCCAGCCGAAGTTCGTAAAAGGCCGACCCTCCCTGGGCTCTTCTGGCTTCCGACCTTGCGCAATGCCTTTCTGAACTCCCCCGACCGTCTGAGCTTCCACAATGCCATCCGGACTTCTCCAATAATGAGCTCCCCCATTCATTTACCAGACTGCTCCAAATGCTCTATGGGCTTTATTATCAGCCAACTTTCTACAATGAATGGCTACCCTCTGAATCTCTTTCAGACTTCCTCCTGCCACAAGTGACTTTACTCCGAACTTCGTCAATGTCTGAGCTTCTCTAACAGTAGGACTTCTACAATAACTAGATACCATCCAAGTTTCTACGATGGTCGACCACCTTCCAGATTTCATCCGAGCTCCTACAAGAGCCAGATCCCAGTCGAACTCCTACAAGAGCCGGATCCCAGCCGAACTTCTACAACGGATGGATTTCGGATGAATTTCTACAACGGACAGGCTCCACCAGCTGGATCTCTACTCCGAACTTCTATTGCAAGCGGATTTCATCCGAGCTTCTACAATAAGAAGTCTCCATCTGAGCTTCCACGGCAACCGATCTTCGTCCGAGCTTCTACAATAAGTGGCCTCCTTTAAGACTCCTACAAGAGTCGGACTCCATCTGAACTTCTACAACAGAATTGAATCCCAGACTCCTCCAACATTTGACCTTCCACAGTGTTCCCAAGACTCCTCCAGTGGATGAACCTCCACAATGCCATATGAACTCCATTGTCGGTCGACCCACTATCGGATTCCTCATGGAACCAGACCTCTCCGACGGATGGTCCTCAGACGAGCTTCTGCATCAGGCAAATTTCAGACGGACTTCTCCAACAGAAAGTCTCCTTTCAAGCTTCTACAGCAGATGACTTCCACTTGCAGCATTAGTGCCCAAGGCACTCGGCAACAGTGGACTCGTCAGCAACCTCGAAAACATCTGAGCCACTCTTAGATTGCTGAGACAGAGAGCCAGTCCGCTCCATCCAGACGTCCCAACCGAGCTTCAACCGTCAGGCCCAAACTCTCTGGCAAGTCACGACAGTGACCACTATCCCACTCTACTCTCCGTAACAGATTTTACGTGGCCCCACCACTCTCTAGCAAGTCATGACAATGGACACCACTCCACTCTCCATAACAAACTCCACGTGGCCCTAAATGGCCCCCTGATGCTACTACTCTCCGTAACAAACTCCGCGTGGCCCCGAACGACCCACTACCAGGCAGTTACAGACGTCACTGTCAATTAGTTATGCTCTCCATCTATAAAAAGGGACCTCCAGATACATTCTTCTCTAAGCTCTTAACTCTATCCCAAAACTCTCCTAAAATTTCATTCGAGTGCTTCATTTCTGTTGAGGCAGAGTACTGACTTGAGCATCGAAGGGTCTTGTTGGAGCACCTCCAACTCCAGTTTTGACTTTTCTTGCAGGTTCCGATAGCAGACGCGATCTCCTCGACTCCAACTTCTCCAGCATTGATGAAATTCTATACTAACAGAATTGGCACTAGAGGAAGAGCCTGTGTCTTTGCAAGACCCTTGTTCTTAAAGGAGTACTCAACGGACTGTCTCCAATCATCTTCTTCAACATCTTCTTCTTCTTCTCCTGCCAAATCTCCACCTGATGCCTCCTCAAAAGGCATCCAACAGGCGATCTACGACCTCTGTGGTCAGATCTCAGCAAAACCCACAAGCTCCGGCCTCGTCTCCAGTTTCCCAAGCTCCTCCTCCTCCGGCAACAGCAATCAGCATGAAGCAGTTTGACTTGCTGGTCCAGCAGGTCAGGGGCCTCATCGAAGCAGTGCAGGCCATGCAGCAGCAGCCGCAGGCATCTGTGCGGCTGGAAAGAGCATCACTTGAGTTTCAGAATCTGGCGATCGGGCGGGCCACTTGGGCCAGTTGCTCATCTTTCCTGGAAAAGGGAAGCAGAAGGCAGAGAGCCCTCCGTCCGATCATGATTCCACCCCCAGAGGGTCCCTACCTCTGTTCTACTAGAAGACCCTCGAAACCCACAGTCGAGAAGATCTCCTGGATCAAAGGTTCCAAGAGATGAACCGATGGATCGAGGAGCTCCGCCATGCTCCCCTTGCTTACGGTGAGGACATTTGTACTGACCCTTTTTTCTCTCAAATGATTATGCAGGAACCAATCCTGCCAAACTTCAAGCTCCCCCAATTCGAGAGCTACGACTGGACCTCGAATCTGGTTGACCACCTGGAGGCCTTCCAGACAATGATGCTGCTTCATGGCACGTCAGACGCCATCCTGTGCTGAGCTTTTTCGTCTACCTTGAAGGGAGCAGTAAGAAATTGGTACTCGATACTGAAGTCGGGTACTATCTTCTCCTTTGATTAGATGAGCCACCAGTTTGTTGCTCATTTCGTCAGCAGCCGGCATCCCCAGAGAGGTTTGAAGTCCCTTATCAACATCAAGCAGAAGGAGGGAGAATCCATCCGAACTTACATCAACCATTTTAACGCCGCCGCATTGGAAGTCTGGAACTTGGACCAGTCAGTTGCAATGGCCACCCTGAAGGGTGATCTTCAAAAGAACGATCTTCTATTTTTCTTAGAAAAGAAATATCCCAGGGACTTCGCTGATCTGCTGGCTCGGGCCGAAGGCTATGTCCGAGCAGAGGAAGCCTTCAAGCTGAAGGATGAGGAGGCCACGAAGGAGCGACAGGCGGATGACTCCAGCAAGCCCACAGCAGAAAAAGGACTGAGTGAAGCTCGACCACATTCTCAAACTCACCCCAGACACAAGCATGTCCAGACTCCTCCCCAAGCTCGTAGGCAGAAAAGCCCGAATCGTAGAGTTCGATAGAGCTCTCCCTCAGGAAGATTCCACAACTATGCCCCTCTCAATGTTCCAAAAACCCAAGTACTGATGGAGGTCAGAGAGCAGCTGTCCAGGCCGAAAAGGATGCTCACACGCCTCGAAAAGGCAGAAAGCAATAGCTGAGGAAGTCGATAAACTCTTGAAAGTCGGGTTCATTAGAGAAGTCAACTATCCGAACTGGGTCACCACCATGGTTCTCGTCAAGAAGGCGAACGGCAAGTGGAGGATGTGTATAGACTTCAAAAAGCTGGACAAAATTTGTCTGAAGAATAGTTATCCTCTGCCCAGAATTGACCAATTAGTGGATGCAACCTTGGACCATGAGCTTCTCACTTTCATGGATGCATTTTCTGGCTACAACCAAATCAGGATGGCACCAGAGGATGAAGAAAAAACTACTTTTATTGCTAATCGTGGTCTTTATTGTTACAGGATCATGCCTTTTGGCCTAAAAAATACAGGAGTGACCTATCAATAGTTGGTGAACAAGATCTTCAAAGAGCAGATCGGTCGTAACATGGAGGTCTACGTGGACGACATGCTTGTAAAAAGCAAATCCTCAATGAACCATGTTGTCGACCTTGAGGAGACCTTCAGCATCCTCCGAAAATACAAGATGAAGCTGAACCCAGCCAAGTACACTTTTGGAGTAACCTCAAGAAAATTCTCAGGCTTTATGGTATCAGGGTGCGGGATCGAAGCAAATCCAGAAAAGATTCGGGCCATCCAGGAAATGACCACCCCGAAGACAATAAAGGAAGTTCAGCGCCTTACTGGGAGAGTAGCAGCTCTGAATCGCTTCATCTCAAGGTCGGTCGAATGGTGCCTACCTTTCTTCCAGACTCTCAAGCAGCCAAAGAACTTCTATTGGACCACTAGATGTCAGCAGGCGTTCAAAGAATTGAAGAACTACCTCAGCTCACCTTCGCTATTGGCAAAGCCCAAACCCGGAGAGGAGCTATTTTTGTACCTAGCGGTCTCCTCTATGGCTCTCACAGTAGTTCTAGTTAAGGAAGAAGCAAAAATTCAATGGCTGATCTACTACATAAGTCGAGTATTGAGAGATGCCAAAATCTGGTATACTAAGTTAGAGAAACTAACTTATGCCTTGTTGATTGCAGCTCGAAGGCTCCGACCTTACTTTCAAGAGCACACCATAATGTTGCTCACCAACCAGTCGATTAAGGCAGTTCTGCATCGAGCGGATACTTCCAGAAGGATAGCAAAATGGACAGTCGAGCTCACAAAATTTGACATCGACTACCAACCTCGATCGATGATAAAAGCCCAGATATTAGCAGACTTCATAGTGGAATGCACTATCTCAGAAGAAGCCAAACTTGAGCAAGGTGAAACTGACAACCTAGGGCTTCAGCCGAACTCTCCTGAAGAAAGAATAGATCTTCATCTGAAAGTCAATCGTCTGTAGGTTCGGCTTACCCAGAACGCTCATTACTGTAATGGGCGACAATTTGCTGGAGCAAGATTTGTTGAATTTTATGAGGACTTAAACATCTCCCGTAACCTCACGTCAGTAGCCTGTCCGCAAGCAAATGGTGAAGCTGAGATTACTAACAGGACTCTGTTGCAAGGAACCAAGGCGAGATTTGAAAAGGCGAAGGAAACTTGGGTAGATGAGCTTTATCATGTGTTGTGGGCATACCGAACTACCCAGAGACTGCCCACCGGGGAGACCCCCTTTGCCTTAGCCTTCGAAACAGAAATCGTGATCCCGATCGAACTCGAGCTTCCATCAGCATGAGTTGTAGCATTCGACGAGCAGCGCAACTCACAGGATCTCAAGGCCAATCTCGACTTGTTAGAAGAGAAGCAGAAGACAGCTCAAGTTCAGATGGCAGCCTACAGGCAGAAAGCAGCCCGCTACTACAACTCCCTAGTCTAGAGCAAAGCCTTCAGAGTGGGGGACTTAGTACCTCAACGAGCCACTGTTTCACAACTTCAAAACCAAGAAAAAGTCATCCCGAACTGGGAAGGCCCGTATGAAGTCAAGGAGGTAGTCCGGCTCGGAACATATTATCTAAAAGAACTCGGAGGAGCAGACCTTTCGTGACTATCGAATTCAAAAAATCTATGAATGTATTACCGATAACTCTACCTTAAATAAAAGTTTCATATTCGCATATCTTTTTTTTTGGCATGAGCTTATAACGACAGGGAGTAGCTCCTTCAGACAATCGAAGCTAAGCATGTCAGGAACAAGAGGAGAACCTCGTCCTGACACAAATGAAGACCTGATTATTTAGAGACCGGATGGGGGGAGAAGCCCTCTTAACGGCCCTTATGTGCCCCCACAGCCATGTTAGGAATAGGAGGAGGACCTCATCCTAACATGAGCAAAGTCAAAGGCTTTAGAGATCGGATGAGGGAGAGGCCCTCGCAACGGCCCTTATACACCCCCACAGCTATATTAGGAATAGGAGGAAGACCTCATCCTAACATGAGCAAAGTCGAAGGCTCGGTTACTTATAGACCGGATGGGGGGGAGAGGCCCTCGCAACGGCCCTTATGTGCTTCCACAGCCATGTTAGGAATAGGAGGAGAACCTCATCCTAACATGAGCAAAGTCAAAGGCCCAGTTATTTAGAGATCGGATGGGGGGAGAGGCTCTTGCAATGACCATTATGTGCCCCCACAGCCATGTTAGGAACAGGAAGAGGACCTCATCCTAACATGAGCAAAGTTGAAGGTCTGGTTATTTAGAGATCGGATGGAGGGAGAGGCCCTCGCAATGGCCATTATATGCCCCCATAGCCATGTTAGGAATAGGAGGAGAACCTTGTCCTAACATGAGCAAAGTTGAAGGCCCAGTTATTTAGAGACCGGATGGGGGTGAGGCCCTTGCAACGGCCCTTATGCACCCCCACAGCCCTGTTAGGAACAGAAAAAAAACCTCATCCTAACACGAGCTAAAATTGACTGTGTCGGAAACAGGAAGAGAATCTCATCCTGACACAAATGAAGACCTAGTCGTTTAAGACCGAACGAGGAGGAAAGCCTCCTCAACGGCTCCTCTACAACCCTACAACCCCATTAAGAGCGGAGGGAAAATCTTCACTCGAATACAAAAAAAAAGGAGGGATAGAAAAAGGGAAAGCGACGAGCTACGTCAGTGATAAGAAAAAAACAAACTACATCAAAGACACAAGGAACCTCATCTCAACGAGGAAGGAGACTCTTGTCAAAAACCCTCAGTCTCTAAGAGGGAACCCAACACTGGCCGGAGAAAATCGACTTCCTAAAGGTAACGAGAAGTTTAGGCCCCCAAGCTCGAGCATCGGGAGGAAACGTCAAACTCGAATAGCCTCGAAAAGACCTTCGATCATGAATAAAAAAGACGAATCAACACAGCAATGATCAGGAATCTTCAAACAACGTCGACATCGAATAAGACAGAAGATAAAAGAAGCTCGGTAGACGATAATTTAATGCAAGAATGGACAAGATAATGAAAAAATTCTTTTTCATTTCATTAGTAAAGTGTGCATTACAAAGCCTTTGAAGGCCAAAGAAAAAAAAAATAAGAAAAGAAAAGAATACATGGAAGAATGAAAGGTAAAAGAGGCTCTAGGGAAGCTCGACTTCTTCTGACTTCGAACTCTCGATTTCAGCCATCATCAGGGATTGCTTTAAGTTCTCAACTTCTTCTTCTAGTTCCTTCTTTCTTAACAGCATCTCCCGATACATTTGGTGGAACCGCCGACTTACGCCCTCTGACTCCCGAAGCCTCTTCCTCAGAACTTCGGACTCTGCCTCGGCATCTTTGACCGCCTGCTGCTCATAGACCAGCTAAATCTTCAGCCGCTGCAGTTCGGCCTTCTCCTACCTAAGGGCCATGGCTTTTCAGATTGCCTCAATTTGAAAAGACTCCAGCATCAGTGCGCCAAATGCCAAAATATTTGGACACTACCGAGTACGAAATTGAGGGAGGCAATTTTGACTGTAAAAATTTCTCTGTACTTCCTTCATTCGAAATCCAAACTCGAAAGTAGGGGGACTGGTGTTGGGTATAAAATACCCCCAGCCGAAGTTCATAAAAGACCGACCCTCCCTGAGCTCTTCCGGCTTCCGACCTTGCGCGATGCCTTTCTGAACTCCCCCAGCCGTCTGAGCTTCCACAAAGCCATCCGGACTTCTCCAATAATGAGCTCTCCCATTCATCTACCAGACTTCTCCAAATGCTCTATGGGCTTCATTATCAGTCGACTTTCTACAATGAATGGCTACCCTCTAAATCTCTTCCAGACTTCCTCCTGCCACGAGCGACTTTACTACGAACTTCTTTCGGACTTCGTCAATGTCCGAGCTTCTCCAACAGTAGGACTTCTACAGTAACCAGATGCCATCCAAGTTTCTACGGTGGTCGACCACCTTTCAAATTTCATCCGAGCTCCTACAAGAGCCGGATCCCAGTCGAACTTCTACAACGGATGGATCCCGGATGAATTTCTACAACAGATGGGCTCCACCAGCCGGATCTCTACTCCGAACTTCTATTGCAAGAAAACTTCATCCGAGCTTCTACAATAAGAAGTCTCCATCCGAGCTTCTACGGCAACCGATTTTCGTCCGAGCTTCTACAATAAGCGACCTCCTTTCAGACTCCTACAAGAGCCAGACTCCATCCGAACTTCTACAACAGAATTGAATCCAGGACTCCTCCAACTTTTGACCTTCCACAGTGTCCCTAAGACTCCTCCAGTGGATGAACCTCCACAACGCCATCCGAACTCCATTATCAGTCGACAGACTGTCGGATTCCTCGTGGAACCAGACCTCTCCAACGGATGGTTTTCAGATGAGCTTCTGCATCAAGCAAATTCCAGATGGATTTCTCCAACAGAAAGTCTCCATCCGAGCTTTTACAGCAGATGACTTCCACCTGCAGCATCAGCGCCTAAGGCACTCGACAATAGTGGACTCGTCAGTAACCTCGAAAATATCTGAGCCACTCTTAGATTGCTGAGACAGAGAGCCAGTCCGCTCCATCTAGACATCCCAGCCAAGCTTCAGTCATCCGGCCTGAACTCTCTGGCAAGTCGCGACAGTGGCCACTACCCCACTCCACTCTCCATAATAGATTTCATGTGGCCCCACCACTCTTTGACAAGTCACGACAACAGACACCTCTTCACTCTCCGTAACAAACTCCACGTGGCCCTGAATGGCCCCCTGATGCCACTACTCTTTGTAACAAACTCCGCGTGGCCTCGAATGGCCCACTACTAGGCAGTTACAGATGCTACTGTCAATCAGTTACGCTCTCCATCTATAAAAAGGAACCCTCAGATACGTTCTTCTCAAGCTCTAAACTCTATCCCGAACTCTGCTAAAATCCCATTCGAGTGTTTCATTCTGTTGAGGTAGAGTACTGACTTAAGCGTCGGAGGGTCTTGTCGGAGCACCGCCAACTTCGATTTAGACTTTCTTTGCAGGTCCCGATGGCAGACGCGATCCCTTCGACTCTAGCTTCTCTGGTGTCGGCAGAATTTTGCACAACATTTTTCAAGATCAGAACTGAAACAGAACTTCCATCTCCAACATTAAAGAATTGCTCATCCTCTCGAAACTTCCTACTTACCTGTAGTTTCTACAATGAATTGCATATATTAATAGGACTTCTGATATCCAATACCCAGATCGTAGTATCACAAATAGAGAAATTATAAGGTGTTATTATATAAATACCTTGTGAAGCAACCACTTGCCTCTTTCTCTTGTTCTTATGCCTGTTTGGGTCAAGGATGGCTATATAAATAGGATAATTCCTTTTTCATTGACCCAGCTTTCTACAGAAGAAGCACTCTACCTGGCTCTTATCAACTTTTGATAGTTTGCTCTGCTTGAGATCGACGGTATGAGATTTCTACATTTTTTTCTTCATCTCCTAAAGGATCGATGTCCTGCAGATGACCCTCTCACTAAATTCACTGGCTCTTTCTGGAGCTAGTGATCCTTCTCAAAAGTTTGCAATAACCCTAGCAAACCATAATAGTTTATTGCAGGCTTCGTCATTCTGTAATGACTGAGAAGGGATAGGTAGAATTTTGATAGCGAATTAAGGATAGCATCTTTGCCTAACTATTTATGCAATGGAAAGCCAAGTTTACTAAGGTGTTCAATCTGCTCAATCATGTACAATACATGATTGGTGACTGAAGCCCCTCTCGCATACAGACATTGAACATTGTGTAGAAGGTTTTATATTTTTCTGCATCCTCAGGGGTGTCGAAGGACTCATTCAACATTTGAATCATCTCCTCAGACTGTGCATCATCGAACTTACGACTAAGTTCATCGTTCATAGCTGCCCTCATCACGTAATGCACAGTCATGCGGTCATTGAGCCACTTCATGTAAATATCTCTCTCAGCATGAGGAGCATTGGCTGCGGGTTCTTCAGATGCCTGATCTGTAAGGATATATAAAATTCTTTTGTGCTCCAACATGATCTTCAACTTTTGATACCACCTATTGAAGTTGGGTCCGATGAGCTTGTCGCTGTCCAACAGCAAATGGAGGGATAGTGTGTTGGCCATAACTAAAAAAAAAAAATATTAGCCTATTAATATATGAATTATTATTATTATTATTTTTAATCCTGAAGATATGAATTTTGGTCTAAAGATTCTCTCACTATTTTTAGCGAATTGATAGCCTCTACCTCCAACTCGAGAAATTACATTAATTCTTTAGTGGGTACTAGAATCCACACGAACTACATTTGGGCCCGAGTGTGGCTCGGCCAACCCTAGTGCATCCATGGGTAGGTTCATAACTAATTGTTTCTCTAAATAACTTCTAGCAATGGGTTCTGCCCCAAGTGTCTTTTTAGCAGGTGTGTGGCACCTCCATTAAAAATCTTGATTAGGTCTAACCATTAATGTAAGACATCAAGTGCATCCAACAAATGAATGTCTAGGCCTGCATGTGGCTCGACCAATCTGAACATTGATCTGAAGGTACATCATGATGGTCATATGATGAATGACAATTTCAATATGTAATAAACACTAGGCGTGTGGTGCCTCCAATGCCTATTTGAAATATTGGACTCATTATCACACACCTTAATAGGAGATAATGATTAAGTTATCTCATAACTTTATCACTTTATGGACTTAATAATTTAGAAAATTTGATTTAATTGATCTGAGAATAAGAAAAAAAGTCATCCTACAAGCTGCAAATTCTCCCACTGACTTCACCAAGTCATGTAAAGGATTAAGCACAAGCTAGTCTAAAGACACCTAAATCAGTCACACTGATTCACCTTAATGGCATGGGTCTATACGAATCAACTAGTGATCTAATCAAAATATAATTAATCATGTTGGCCAGATAAGTGAGATCAGTGAGAGGGATCTGTCCTTAACTCATTGTAGACGTATTTAGGTGAATAGCTTCCAATTAAAAATCACTTGATCGAATCTGTCAAACTTACCTTAGACACCAACTGGTTAATTAGTTTCGTTGGGCACACCAGAAGATTCAGGCTCAACCATGGAACCATGATCATGGTCCATTTATTAGGATCAAACATATGTACTTGATCAAACTTTAACTATTGAGATTGATTTAGAGAAATACTGACCTAATCTAATTCAGCACTTGATAGATTTAATCAATTTCTCTACTTGATTCATATGTGTTTCTAACCCTAGGTCTAACCCATTAGAAGAACTTAATTCATGCTAACCGATTGCCCATCATATTATGTAGTATCTTAATGATTTTCAATTCTCAAATCTAGATCATTCAAATTTAATTCAAAATTAAGTGTGATCTAAACTTCATTCCTATATCTCATGTATCATGACAACTTTTAGATCAATATCAATTACATCATATGCAACATGTAATTCAGATCTAAAATAATTTTATATCTAAATTTTATCCTATTGTAATAAATCATAAATTATTTTAGATCTAATCTAAATATATTTATGATCAAAATAATATATAAAAATTTATTCACTTTTCTTCTTCATGAAACTGGATCACAACGATATCCCTACACGTTATAAGAGAACCCATCTAATAGGCAAAAGAAAGATTAATCTCTTCAATCTTTTATGACCGGATAGTCTGATGATCTCATCAATCTGAGTACTAGGCTACTAAAATTTAAAATCTAATATCTAATTTCATATATAATTACATCAACATGCAATTATTGATAAAACTATTTTATGTTATGAATATATCCTTGATCTTATCAATTATATTCTTCATCTAATCCAATTAGATTTGATGCATCATATACATTATATCAAATTTGAAATATATCTTATACTGATTATAAAATACTAATTTTAGATTTGATATCAAATAAAAAATTAATTAGATATAAATATAAATACATAAGAAATTAATTTTTGATAAAATTTGTTTTCGCGTAGTGCTGAATTATGATATGATTCAGATCTAAATATCTATCGAAATGGATCTAATTTAAATATAAAATAAATTTTATTTTATAAAAAAATAAAAATATTAAAATTTTATTAAAATAAATTTAAAATAAATTTTAATTCATATTATTTTTTCATAAAAAATTCAGCAACAACAAAATTTTATTATAATAGATTTATAACAATCTCAATCAACCATTGATTAGGCACCTATAATCCAATCAAAATTAGATCAAAAATTTTATATAAATAGATTTAAATGAGATTCAATATCTTACAAAAAATTTTAATTATATATTATATAAATAATTTCAAAAAATTTTATTTTGTATGTATATATTTCAGACCTGCTTTGATACCAGTTGAAGGGAAGGGAAACAGTTTCCCTCTGGGATGCCCAGGTTGCATCCAAAAGTTTTTTAATGTTCTACTTGTTTAATGATCAAATCCTTATCTTAAATATAGTAGAATCAAAGATCAAATCTCAAATTATCTAATATAAACCTTTACAAAGATCTGGATGTGCAGATCCTCTATTTTGCATGCACGTCAGATGCCACAGAAAAGCAGGATGAACTCCAATCTAATTGGCTTAGCAACTCAATCAATTGAGGGATAAGATGTGCTAGTTTGATACCTCACACTAGCAGGTGGGATGCCCAAAGAGACCCCACTTCCAAAGGAAGAGGGGTGGCAACAAGGAGAGAGGTCAAAGGAAAGAAGGACCTCTCTCTCTTCTCATGCCTCTCTCTCTCTTTTCTCTTATCTCAATCTAATTTGTTTGCTATGCTATTGCTATGTATTTATAGGTAGAGACCCTCTCTATTTATAGATGATTCTCATGATCCAATGAGATTAGGACTCCTAATTCAAATCTAATTTGAATTGGTCTAATACTCATGAAAGAAAGATTCCTATATGAGATATAATTATCATCACATATGACAATGTACTTGCACCCAATCTCTCACCCACTTGGGATGCACCAAATAAGTACCAAATCAAATTTTGATTATACTCCATGAGGGGGTATTCTCAGTGCAAGTAGAAATACTCATATCTCATCCAAAATAGGTCCGATTCGAATCCGATTCAAAGCTGGTTCGAAATAATTTCGAAAGGCTATCAATCCCAAACTCTTTAGGACTTTTGTACCAAGTCTAACTTAGATTTTAGACCCATTTAAGTACAATTAATTTAGATCTGATCTAAAATTAATTAGTACTTAAATTTAATCTTTCATATATTCCATGAATCATAGATCAGAAATTATTCATCCCCGAGATCGAACCTGAAGGTCATGTGTAGTGCTACCTAGATATAGTCAACTCTTCAATCCCATTTGACCCATTACTTAATTCTCAATCAAGTTAGCTTATATGTTCAATCAAGTTAAGTACTTTCAAATTGGACATATAAATATGGTCAATTCTTTCCTACTTTGTCTGACTTGTGTGCGTGACTCCATAGGTTCAAACACTAAGTCGATAGCATAGGAACCAACTCTTGCACTAATCGAGATACCATCTAGCAATGGTTCTCGATGTTCAGATAGGTCAAATTATTGTAAAAAAATATTTCAGAACACATACACATGGTTACCGCATAATTCATCCTTTTGATCTTGAATGCTCTAGGATGGTCTCAAGTTAACTGTGAACCAAGATTGCTTCATCCGCATTGTATTTAAACCTTTCAAATTTATCTCATGGATTACCCTGGTCAAGGCTTTACTAAATTGAAATATAACGATACATCAACTCTAATAATTTGGAGGGGTCAATCTCATCTTGATCCACACACAGACTTCATAAGTACTTGACTGTACCAAGTAGCCATCCGTCACTGTATTAGAAATTCAGATAGTCCGACACCAAAGCATAGTGAGTTGCTTGCAAGTTACTATGATGATTTCAGGTATGAAGGATACTTATACCCATGTGTTTTGCGAGCAGCTCTTGATAGCAGAACACTCAGCAGATGAGTCACTTATTCAGCGATGATGTATCCTTACATCTCACTTGTATGCCATACTAGTGTCACCACACTCTTTGGTTAAGAGGACAACCAACCCATATGGTACACAACGACCTCCACTCGATAAACGTCATTATCCTATAATGACGTATCATTTGATCACGAACATATTTTAGAACTATATGATAAATCCTCTCTTATCATACACTAGTATAGCTCTAGGGACTTCATCATAGTACAAAAGTTCAAAGAAGATGTTACTTTGTGATAAAAAATATCAGAATAACTATTATTCAATTGATCAATAATTCATATACAAGGATGAACTCAATCGTCACACGATTGATTTTAGGACATAATTCCCAACACGTGAGGGGATCTAAGAGGTATAGAGGGTTGCTAGTTTGGATACTCTAGGGACCTTAGGGGAGGTCCTTTTAAATAGGCATGAGGATTGAATCCTATTCAATCTCATAATACAAGTCCTACTTGCATTAGTTTTTCTAATAACTTATGTTATTTAACTTACATTAGGAATCCTATTAGGCACCAACTCTTGGAGCCCTTGCACCTAATTAAACAAACCCTCTTTTACACCTAAGGGATGCCCCATATCAGATTAAAAGGCCCTCTAATCATAGGACACACCTAACTTGATCCAATCAAGATGGCATCCCATAATAACTATCAAAAAAATTAATAAGAGACTTGCACCCTTAATTCATATGATCCAAAACCTTAGACACTCAATAATTGAAATCAAATAAATCTTATTTATATAGATTATTAGTAGGTAATTAAATTTAAATTATCTTATCAAATAAAAAATTCAAACAAAAAAAAGAATTAGGTCCAACCATATGCTAGTAAGGTTACTTTGAACCCAATCGACACTTCATTAGCTTAACAACTAATTCTAGACCTAATTTTTTTGTTGTGTGATCCCATAGGTTTAATTATATCTGATAGTATGATATACAATTATCTTTATCAAAGTATCATTGAAACTCTTTTTAATGGATCAGAATAATTTTACTCTAACTCATAAAAAATTATCAATCCAGAGCAATCCCAGTGAGCACTCACAATCCACTAGTGGCACCTAGTAGTATATAGGGCAATCCAGTAGAACTGAAATAAATCTCTAGGTATAGTTAACGTATGATTCAGTCTCTCTATCATGAGTCCTGACTAGATGACAGGTCATGGATAAATCGTCAAACCTTAACATTAATCATATGATAGGTTCAATTAGCTCAAGTCCAAATGTGATTCTTATAAAAATTCTTTTCCTTCAATCACACTACTATGGCCATAGATTCTTAGATTAGCCTTTCAAATCTCATAGGACTACTCCTCACTACCAAGATTGAATGATCCCATCTTGATGTGCACCCTACTCCTACAGTGGACTAACTGTCATCAACATCCACTACCAGAGCTCATTGAGACCTATGTTTATATGTCAGTCAAACTCCAGCAGTTTCACTATGAATGATAGTATAATCTCAGATCAAAAAACTATTCACACAACTATAGTATCGAGACATCACTAACGATTGAATTGAAATTCAAGTGATCTCTCGTATGGTCATGCTCGGTACTAGTTATTTTTTAAAAACTACTCTTACTCATCACCCAGTATCTCTACACTGTAGGTCAGAGACTCATCTATCTCGAAGGAAGCGATCTGTGCACCAGTCTATCCAGATCGATCACCATCCTCATGATGATCCTATGATTGAAAGTATTTAGAAATTAAATACATGTCTTTAATTCTTAATACTTTGGAAATATGTATCGAAAACTAATTTCATAGATGATTCAAAGATACATCATACTTGAATAAAAAATAAATTTATCTTTTTATTGATCAAATCAATATATTAAGTACAAAATTATGTCATAGAGTTTCACAGTATGTCAGCCATATTGGCTTCTAGGACATACATCTAACATTTAATACTTTTTCAAGTTTGTTTCTCAACCATACTTTGATACTCTTTATATTTATGAAAAGCTTTGGATTTATGTTTCATAAAATATATATATCCAAACCTAGATAAATTATCAGTGAATATTATAAAATAAGAGTATCCTCCTCTGGCTTCTGTTGTTATAGGACCATATACATCAGTATGTATAAGTCCTAATATCTCACTTATCCTTTCTCCATGTCCACTAAATGGAGTCTTGGTCATTCTACCCATAAGATAAGATTCATAAGTTTTTAATGATTCATAATCATAAGGATAAAAAAACTCTTCTTTATATAACTTGTTAATTCTCATCTCACTTATATGACCAAGTCGACAATACCAAAATAAAGTATTATTTATTTCTTCTTTCTTTCACTTTTTGCTTTCATCAATATAAAAAATATTATCATTAGATAGAATCAGAAGATCATTATTAATAATGCCATGATAAAGAATTTCATTAGAAAAAAAAATTGAGCAACTATTGCTCTTTCTATTTATTTCAAAATCTTGTTGCAATAGCAATGGTACAAAAATAATATTCTTAATGATCTTAAGCATATAATAATAATTTTTTAACTCTAAGATCTTTCCAAAAGATAACTTCAATATATATATTCTCATAGCTTCTGCCTGGATGGACTCTCCTCCAGTGCCGTAGAGCTCGAAGTCACCCTTCTTCAATACTCTAATGTTCTGCAGCCTTTGCAATGGCTTGCATATATGAGAACCGTAGGTGGTATCCAATACCCAAGAGTTTGAATTGGAAGAACTTAATGATAAAATTATATGTATCTCATATGTACCTTTTGATGCATTACCTACACCAGCCTTTACAGTTGCAAGATATGACTTGCAATTTCTTTTTCAGTATCCTGTCTTGCCTCAGTGAAAGTAGGTACCATGTCCAGAGACTTTCTTCCTCTTCTTCTTTATCTGGCCACCCTTAGAGTTCAATACTTTCTTTGAATCCTTAAAGTCTAATTTCTTCTTAGAGGTTTTACTCACAAGAAGAAGTGGGCTCTTTTCTTTTTAATATAGCTCTCAGCTATTTTAAGTATATTTAATAGCTCAGGCAAGGAGGTATTCAGTTTGTTCATGTGATAATTCATGACAAATTGAGCGAATGATTCGAAGAGAGATTGCAGGATCAAATCCTGACTTAGTTCTCCATCTATCACAAAACCCAATTGACCCAATCTGATGATTAGGTCAATGACCTTCAAGACATGATTATGTACAGATGATCCCTTAGTCATTCTAGCATAGAATAACTATTTATATATCTCATATCTAGCGGTCCTACTCTGTTCTCTATACAACTCTTTAAGATTGAGGAGTATGAATTGAGTATGCATGCTCTTATTGTTGGGAATAGTGTCCCAAAGCTAATCATCAGCCTGTTGACGGTTGTGCTCATTCTTGTATTAGTATATAAATTATAAATAAATAAAAATTATTTTGATATTTTTTATCACAAATTGTTTCATCTTCTAATGAACTCCTGTGTTCTGGTGAAGTCCTTAGGACTATTTAGACTCGATAAAGGAGGATTTGTCGTTTAGTCCTTAAACTTGTTCGCGACCAAATGATACGTTGTTACCAAGGACAACAACATTTATCAAGCATAGGTCGATGTGTGCCATATGAGTTGGTTGTCCTCTTAACCAAGGAGTGTAGAGACACTTGTATGGCATACAGGTGAGATGTAAGGGTACATCTGCACTGAACGTGACCGACTCTGGAGCTATTTCTGCTGTCAAGATTTGCTTCGATGAGATATGGGTATAAATGTCCCTCCGATCTGAGACTGCCACGGTGACTTGCAAGTAACTCACTACACTTAGGCACTAGACTACCTGAATTTCTAATTCAGTGACGGAAGGCTGCTGGGTGTAGTCAAGTACTTGACTTGTCGGTGCGTGTGTCAAGATAGGATTGACCACTCAAGTTCAGGAGTTGTGTACAGTCATGTTTCAATTTAGTAAAACCTTGGTCAGGGTAATCCTAGTGACGAGTCATAGGATTGTTTGAGTTAAGCACGATTCGGATGATCTGATCAGGGTTGATAGTTTAACCCTGAGTCATCCTAAACACAGGGGTCAAAAAGATGAATTATACAGTAACCATATTCACGTAGGTTTTGAGTGTTGCGATTGTGACTATTCGATCTATCCGGATGTTGGGTACCATTGCTAGATGGTCACTTCAATTAGTACAGGAATTGGTTCCTGTGCTACCGGCTTAGGTTCGAACCTGAGGGGTCACACACATTAGAGGTTCCTATCTGATCTGATGGCTGGTGAAGAGTCCTAATGCTCGTAGACTTTGAGTCCTACATGTTTGAAACTCTATGATCAAGAATCAGGATTCTCTAATCATGAGTTCCACACATTTTGAATATCGGGGTCAAGAGTCCCACTGGTTTGGGACTTTTTGATCAGGATTTCATATCGATGGATTCTGATGTCCGATTGCCCATCAGATTTGGACTCAGTATTTATGAGAGATTTAATTAGTGATTTGATCACTAATTAACTCAATTTTATTGAGTAATTATTTTTGGATCAAGTCCAATTGAATTAGATTCAGTTGGGTTTGATCTGATTAGGTTAAGTGTTGACCTAATCGTCAAGATGGTTTGGTCCCTGATCTGATCAGGGGTTAGGCTTAGTCAGTTCTTGATTTGATTAAAATTTTATTGAGCCTAATTAAGCCTAATTGTGTTGGGTTTAATTTAGTCTAATTGTGTCTAACCTATTTTAAATAAGGTTTGTTCAATTGGATTTCAAACCACCTTGACTAATCTCCCTACGCCACCTCACTTCACATGCACCCATTTGAATTCACAAGAAACGAGTTCTCATGAATTTTCTCCCACGCAGAAGCCATCCCACACCCCTTCTTTGTGTGCCATTTTGAATGGATAAGGATGAGATTGGTTGGCCATTCAAATTCAAAAGATGTTTGAATTTGAACGGATAACAA
The DNA here is from genome assembly GCF_000442705.2 of Elaeis guineensis. Lineage (NCBI taxonomy): Eukaryota > Viridiplantae > Streptophyta > Magnoliopsida > Arecales > Arecaceae > Elaeis > Elaeis guineensis. The sequence continues at coordinate 69,053,679 of NC_026000.2, forward strand.
ATCTCTGCACCCACCCTTTATTTTGTGCGCCCCTTCTTTTACACGAGAAAATGTTTCTTATGTAAAGTCTCCACTCACAAATATACCCACACCCCTCTCTTCTCATGCATTGAGTGGATAAGAATAAGTTGGTTGGCATTTGAATTCAAATTCGATTTGAATTCAAATAAGCAACCACTTATCTTTATCCTCTCACGCGGAGAAAACACTGCAAAGATGCATTTTGCTCTCTTTTTAAAAGGAAGAGAAGATAGGACATGTGCAAACCTGACCCTAGAGAGAAAAGGGGCCATGAGAATAGTCTCGTGCATGAGAAAAGAAAGGAAAAGAAGAGAAAAGAAAAGAAACAGAAAGAGGCGTAGGCTTTTCTGAGAGTACCCTAGGGTTTCTGCCTAGGGTTCGAAAAGTGAGAAAGTGAGCTACGAGTGTCGTGAGCCTACCAAATTTTAGAGAGAGCTTCATCAACCTCTCAAGTACATCTATTGATGATCCAAAGCATCCAAGGAGTCTGCAGATCAAGATCGAAGGAGTTCGATCAACATCGACCGTCAAAAGGGTTCTGCCACGAACTAGCATTCGTGAGGAGCCGATCAGATCGGGAGCTTCATGTGGGTGATCCACAGAGGTCAGACATACTGTGTGGTTTCATTGTGATGATCAGATCCTCTCGGTGGTGATCAGATTGCGGTGATCGACTATCCACACAAAGGTAATGTGTTCTGAATACATAACAGTAAAATATTTACTATAAAAGTTTGAATTTCAAATTTAAATGCATGCTATATATATATATCATATTTAGATCTTTTTATAGAATTTATACATGTTAATTAATTAGATTAATTAATAATTTCTACTGTAAAATAGTAATTTTAAAAAAAATTTAAAATTATCATTTTATCCCTGCACTAAAATTCACTTCACTTATACTGCCTCTGCAATTCATTACTCATAGAGACCAGTATGATGTATTTGATAGTTAAATTATCATTCTTTCACATCCTATATATGGATACCTCTTCCTCAGTAGCATCATCCTCAATCTCTTGTGGTTCAGGGACATCAAAAATATAAGAGAGTTTCTTCTGAGTGAGTATAATTTTTAAATTCCTCAACTAGTCCATGTAATTGGGACTGGTCAACTTGTTGGAATCTAAAATTTCTCACAATGATGATGAAGATGCCATTTGTAGAATTGAATCTACAATAAATAAAGAACATTACATAAGCAAATAACTCATATTGACTTACACAATTAAATAAGATCTTCTAGATTTAATTGTGCCTCTCACTATTTTATCGAATATCATAACCCTCTACTATGATGAACGAGATATATTCTATATTTATCTTAGTGGGATTGAGATCCTAATTCCTCATAATGATCTTGTGTTAACACAATAAACCCTTATGAGTTCATAGGTAGGAAATTCTTTTCAATTGCATCTCATATAATTTTTAATATTATATCTTGATCTCTAAAATATTATTAGCTTTGTGGTAACACAACAAGCTATAATATTTAAGTTAAATAAGACCCTTCATTTCAATACAGTCAAATTCAAATATTACTATCTTTATGGGAACACAACAAAGCAGTATATCTAAAATTACCGTAAGCATCATTTATGCACTAGGATTATATTATATCAGTCCTTATGACAAGTCTTGTGGTAACACAATAAGCTTGCCATAGTTCACGAAGTAATATTAACCTAGCATGAAGGAAGGCCCCTAGTAGTGTTTTCAATATTAGGATTTTTCAATTTCAAGATCGCTTAATCAAATTGGCCAAGTAAGTAGGTAGGGGTTCTCCCATTGCTTTCCTTAGACACCAATAAATTGATCAAGTCAGACAACGAAATCAATTAAAGAACCACTTATAGTACCTTTCATACACCAATTGATCAAAATATGGTTAACCCATAGTTGCTTATCACTATCACTTAATATAATTTTTTTTATGAGGGCTTCTTTGGTCTCATACACATTCTAACTATATAATGCTAATTCACACTAATATATATCAGCATTGAATATTGTCTACATGTACTAGTGTAATATATAGACATTCATCATCCTAGGACAACTTTGCAGCATAACCCCATTATACTAGGACAACCTTATTTCAGAATGATGAAGTGGTGGGTTAGATATGCATCAATTCATATCATCATATGAAAATATAATTCATAGCATAATTAATTTTATAGCATGAATCATAATATGTATTACATAAATATTATGCATATATGATTGAATCAAACAAGGCCGGCTCTGATATCACTGTAGGGTTTCAGGGATATCGTGTACAATAAAAGTATAATGGATTTTAAAAATTTAAACTAAAAAATTTTAAATATTAAACCCTTAAACCAGCACCTCTTTGATGATTAACAATCATATATAACATATTTATAATAAAATTTAAGCTATAGAAGAATACTTGCAATACTTATTCCAAAATTTTGGTAGAAACTTCACCAGGCGCCCAAGCGTTCGCCCTCTAACGGTGATCCACAGAGAGCTATGATTAGGATACCAACTTCTTAGGATAATTTTTCCTCCAAAATTTTTACTCTGATAATTTTTTTGGGTAGCAGAATCTCAAGATCTTCTTCCTCTCCTCCTAGCCTTCTTATCTATACCTTTCTTGTCTCCTTGTCTTCTTTGTATCTCTTCCTAGGCCCTTATCCTAAAATCATACTTGTTCTTACTATTTTTGAACTTATCCTAACAAGAAAAGGAAGCGACTAATTGGATAATAGAAAGAGTATATAAGAAAAAAGAGATGAAACTGAAAATCTGAATGAAATGAATCCCCGACGCAGCCTCCTTTAAATAGTTAGCAATGGGATGCATTCAGATTTGACTCGCACCCTCTCCATGTGACAACTCATGCCCATCCAAAATTTCTCATACCCCAAGCTAATTTTTCATGCCCACCTAGAAGCTTTCAACACATGGCAAACATCATGAATGGAATCCAAGAGATGCTTCACATAGAATAACTCTTCGAAACAATTTTCCCGATGTTTCTCCGATGAGTCGCAAGGCTTCACTGGGCACAATTTTTCTCCACCATAGATTAGTGCATCTTGGCCATCCAAGGGACCACAATTAAGGTGGTAACCTGACGATGGCATGGAGAAAAAATCTAAATTAAAGTGACATGAATCAATTTTAATAGTCCTTAGTAGATTGGACTATATATTAGGCGCATGGATAGAATTGGCTAGGTCTTCAAACTTTATCAAATTTTCATAATTATTTCATGAAGTGACTTAGCCACAAAAGGACTCCACTATGCCTAAAATCAAATCATGATTCATCATGAATTATTTCAGCATGGAACAAAAAAGGATAAGGATGAGGAAGGGGCATCCCATCTCATGGGATGCCAACTCATGTTTTGCACACAAAAATAAATCCCACACTCAAAAAAAAATTTTGGTGCATGGGGACCTAGTTATATTGCACCTAATCCCTAGTTCATCCAGCCATGAGTTGACCCAACTCAAACCCAAAATTGATTTGAATTAATTTAAATTTAATTAGCCCAAATTGAAATCAATTTTGAATCTGATTCAAAATAAAGAGCTAAGATTTGCAACATGTGCTAACATATCTATTTTACAAATTTGATCTAATCCAATTAGACCTCTGATCAATTTTTTTGTGTGTGACCCATTGGGTTTCACATCTAGCTAGTGGTGGATCTGAGTGCAAGTCGATCTGATTTGATTAGAATTTAATCTAACCAATCTAGGTCCAATCGAGCTAACCTGATTTTAGCAATTAGAATCCTTTCTAATTGGCGATCGAATTAAACTCTTTAATTTGATCAAATCTACAAGATAAGATTGACGTCTAGTAATATATCATATCTAACTAAAAGATATAAAATTTTGATAAAAATATCAAAAATACTCTTCAGTGAAAAGTTATCGTGCAATTCGATCCTGCGATCAACCTGCATCCCGAATATGACTCTGGATATGGATTGTGTCAAATCCAATATCATATTCATATTTCTCTTAATCTTTCATGATGATTTGATTAATAAAATATTAAAAAAAAATTCTAACTTTTATTTCACTTTGATCAAAGGCTTCCTGAATCATCAATCGATTAAAGCAAGTAGGATGTGATCTCCAGTTATTAAGAGTGATTGATTCCATGTTTACCTACTAACAACCTCCATACACATTCCACCATATCTAGATCATCCCATACATGACTAAGTCAAGAATAAGTATGAACCAAAATATAGATTCATATATACAGGATTTTATGGTAGTCTCAGGTCAAAGGAATTTATGCACCACTCCCACTATAAGAAAATTGTTGGAATTCTTGTGTTGGGGCATTCATGTGTGTTTCAAAAATTTTTTTCTAAACACCATAGAAGAATACATGATTAAAATATTTTTAATCTAAATCATGTATGTAAAAAAATATAAAATCAGAGGATCTAGTTCATATGCTGAAATTATACATATATTGAAATTTAATTTGTGATTAAATCACATACCTGTTTCATAATTTTCTTCTTCAAATCTAGATCTGAAAGAAAAGAGATTCTTTCTTAGCCATATAAGTATCCAGCCTCTATGAGTATCTACTTAGGATCAGCTTGGAACAGCCCTCTTCAAGTTGAATTTTCTTCTCTAAGAAAATTCAGCCTGCTGAATTTGAACGAAGCTTGGATCACGATCAAGTCTTGATCTCTTTCTTTGATCTTCTTCTTCTTTTCTTCTCTTGCCTTTCTCTTTTGTTTTGTGCTGCTATCAAACACCAGGAACCAACAGCAAAGAGGATGCCCAACAACCTTGGTGTGGAGGAGAAGTGGGATGCCCAACAAGAGAGGACATGTGGGACATCCCAAGGAGAAGAGAGGGAGAGAAGAAGAGAGGGCATGGGGGTTAAGAGAGGCATGAGGTGCTAGTTTGGATTGCCTAGGGACCTTAGGGGAGGTCTGTTTAAATAGGCACAAGGATTGAATCCTATTCAATCATATAATACAAGTCCTACTTGCATTAGGTTTTCTTATAACTTAATCTATTTGAGTTCCCCTAGGAATCCTTTTAGGTGCTAACTCTTGGAGCCCTTGCACCCACATAAACACACCCCTTTTTGCACCCAAGAGATATCCCATATAAGATCAAAAAATCCTCTAATCATCGGACATGCCCAACTTGATCAAATCAATGTGGCACTCAAGAATAACTATCAAGAAAATTAATTAGGGTCTTGCACCCTTAATTTATATGATCCAAAACTTTAAACATCCAACAATTAAAGTCCAATAAATCTAATTCATTTATATTATTAGCAGATAATAAAGTTTGAATTATCTTATCAAATAAAAAATCCAAACATAAAGAGAAAATTGGGTCCATTATGTGCTAGCAAGGTTACCTTCGACCCAATCGGATTTTTCTAAACCCAATTGACACTTCATAAGCTCAATTGCTTATTTCAGATCTAATCTCTTTATTGTATGACCCCATAGGTTTAATTCTATCTGATAGTAAGATATACAATGATCTCTGTCAAAGTATCATTGAAACTCTTTTCAATAGATCAAAATAATTTCATTCTAACTCATTAAAGATTGTCGATCCAGAACAATCTTAATGAGCTCTCACAATCCATCAATGATACCTAGCAGTATGTAGTGGTAACCCATTAGAACCAAATGAACCTCTAGATGTAATTAACATGTGATTCAATCCCTATATTGTGAGTCCTGATTAGATGATAGGTCATGGATAAATCGTCAAACCTTAACATCAGTCTTATGATAGATTCAATCAGCTTAAGTTCAATTGTGATTTCTATGGAAACTCTTTCCCATCAATCATATTGCTGTGGCCATAGACTTTCAGACTTAGCCTGTCAAATTTCATAGGATTGCTCCTCTCTATCAAAGTCGATAAATCCTATCTTGATGCACACCCTACTCTTACAGTGGATCAACTATCATCGACATCTACTACAAGAGCTTATTGAGACCCTTGTATTTGTGTCAATCAAACTCCAGCAATCTCACTACAAGCAATAGTACCATCTTAGGTTAAAAAATTAGTCACACAACTATAGTATCGAGACAATCATAGATAATTGAATAAAATTTCAAGTGATCTCTCGTATGATCATGCTCAGTACTAGTTATTCTCTAACAACTACCTACACTCGTCGCCTAGTGTCTTTACACTATAGACTAGAGACTCATCTATCTCGAATAAAGCAATCTAGGCGTCAGTCTATCTGAATCAATCACCATCCTCATGATGATCTGATGATCAGAAGTATTTAAAAATTAAATACATATCTTTAATTCTCAACTCTTTGAGAATATATATTGAAAGCTTATTTTATGCATGATTCAAGAATATATTACACTTGAATAAAATATAAACTTGCCTTTTTATTAATCATATCAATGTATTAAGTACAAAATTATATCTTAGATTTATTACAATATGTCAGCCATATTGATTTTTAGGACAAATATCTAACAATTTTTCACTTGGACTAAAGCTAATTGGCCACAAATCTAAGTCCCATCTTCTCATGGTGGACTTTCATTTTTAGTTGGCTCAATTGCTTTGTCAGTAGATTTACTATGTTATCCACAGAGTCTACTCTTTGCACCTCGATATATTTTTTTTTGAGATAGTCGTGTATGATATGATACCACTGCTCGATATGCTTTGATTTTTGATTAGACATCGACTCCTTAGTAAGTGCTATTTGCTCTATTGTTGTCACAGTAAAGTGGTATGACATTCGATATCATAACCTCAAGTTTTGTGATAAATTTCTTGAACCAGAAACCTTTCTTTGCAGCATCTGAAGCAGTGACATACTCAGCCTTCATGATCGAATCTACTATGATGGGTTGCTTGGAACTCTTTTAGTTGACTGTACCCTATTGCAAATGAACACATATCCTGACATAAACTTTCTATCATCAGGATCAGACTGAAGTCTGAGTCAGTATACCCCTCAACTCGTAACTCAGAATCTCCTTCAAAGATCAAGAATAAATCCTTAGTCCATCTCAAGTACTTAAGGATGTTCTTCACAGCAATCCAGTACCTCATCATCTAGATTCGACTGATACCTACTCGTGATACTCACAGTAAGGATAATATCGGATTGAATACACAGTATGTCATATATGAGGCTCCCTATGGCTGAGGCATAAGGAATCCTACTCATATGCTGTGTTTCCTCAGATGTGGCTAGATACATCATCTCGACAAAATTAATTCCATGCCTAAGAGGTAAAAGTCTTCTTTTGGAGTTTTTCATACTGAACCTCTTCAGCACCTTCTCTATGTACAGCTTTTGTGATAGGCCTAGCATCCGTTTAGGTCTATCTCTATAGACATTTATTCCAAGAATATAAGATGCTTCCCCTAGATCTTTCATAGAGAATTTCTTGGACAACCATCTTTTAACTGTGGTCAGCATGGGAATATCATTCCTGTTAGAAATTGTATCCTAAAGTTAATCATCAGCCTATTGATGGTTGTGTTTATTATTATAATTATATATAAATTATTAAATTAATAAATATTATTTGATTTTTTCATCACTATGTACATCTCATTTTGAACTCCTGTTATGTGATGAAGTCCTTAGGACTATTTGATTTGATATAGGAGGATATATCATTTAGTCCTTAAAAGAGTTCGTGACCAAATGATATGCTATTACTAGGATGGTAGACATATCAAGTGTAGGTCGTTGTGTGTTCCATCTGGCATATATCAAGTGTAGGATGATGGACATAAATTTTCTCCATCATCCAGGATCCTTCTCTAATCCATCTTTGAATTTAGAAAGGTTCGAGGTGATCAAAGAAGGACATCATGTTAGATCTGCCATCAGAAGTCGACTGTACGAGCTAGCACTTCCATGAAGGGCTGATCAGTCTGAGGGGCTTCGTGTGGACCATTCGTAGAGATCGGATGTTTGTGCGACTGCTCGGCATCAGTAAGAGCTTCATACCATGCTTACCAGTGGTGAAGATCGTCAACCCATAAAAAGATGATGAGTTCTAAACTCTACCGACATAATCTAAAGGTTAGATCAAATTCAAGACATCGATATGATCGATATAGTTTTCTATTTTATTTTAGATTTTATATATAATTTTTTATGTCATAGATCCTTAATGATAGTTTAGATCTAATCTAAAACATGTTTAAAAGATTAAAATATTTAATATTTTATTATTCTACTATAAAATTTTAAAAATACATACTTTGAACTACCCATTTTTCCTTCATATGGTATCAGAGTAAGGTTTCTTATGACATGGATTTTTTTGTATATAATCTAATTTTAATTATTTAGATTAGATCTAAATAGTTAATTTTGAATCTAAGTAGTATAGTAATCTAATTGGATAGATCCTCATAGCTATTTGGTCATAGAAGAAATTAAGATTTCACTATCCTATTTACTCATTCGATGGGATCTCCTATGGCATGTAGGGGTACTGCGTTATCTTTTCCATGATGATAAATAATGAAAAAAATTTTAAAATTATATTTTAGATCTACAATAATATATATTAGATCTAAAATTAAAATTTTGATCATTAAATTATTGATTATAAAATTAAAAATTATTTTCAAACACCGAACTCGAACCCATATCAGTTCAAAACTTAATTGAGAATTAAGCGATCTAGATTTGAGAATCAAAGATCTAAGGTATTAATTTTATAACTTATGGGTTAATAGGTTAGCTCGAGTCAAGTCCATTTAACTGAATTAGACCTAGGGTCAAAAATCATTGATAATGGACCATGTTAGTAATTGATCAAATCTAATTAAAAGTTAATTCTAATTAGGTCAATTTCTTTTCTTGATTAATTTTAATAGTTGTAGTTGGTCAAGTCCATATCTTTGATTAGACCAATATAGACTTTGATCGTAGCTCCGTGGTCAAATCCAAGTCTATAAGTTAATCAAATTGAAAATGACTAACTAGTTGGTATCTAAGATAAGTATGGCAGCTTTGATTGATGGTCATTAATTGGGAGCTAGTCGCATAGATTGAGTCTATGTCGAGTTAATGACATATCCCTCCCATCAATCTCACTTACCTGGCCAACATGATGAATCATGTTTTGATTAGATCACTTAATGATTGGAGTTGTCGACCCATGCTAACTAGAAAATCAGTATGACTAATTTAGGTGTCCCTAGTTCAACTTGTCTTGAGTCCTCTTTATGACTTGGTGAAGCCAGTAGAAGGATTCATGACTAGTTGGCTAGACCAGCTTATGCCTGATCTTCTTAAATCTAACTTGGTGAAGTCAGTGGGAGGATTAAGATTAACTGATCAAGTCTCATCTCATCTCATCTCATCTCTCACATCAACTAATAAAATCCTATAAAATTGTTAGGTCCCTAAAATGAAATAGTTATGGTGATAACTAGATCATAGTCTCCCATTAAGTTGGGTGATAATGAGTCCAATGGTTTAGATGATCATTGGAGGCATCACACTTCTGGTGCTCATCTAGTTGTCAAAATTATCATTCATAATATATTGTTTTAGTTGTATCTTTCTGATGATGATCAGGTTGGTCGAGCCACACTCGGGCCTGGATCACTTGTTTGTTAGATACATTAAATTTTGGCATGTTAATGGTTGGACCTAACCAAAACCTTCAGTGGAGGTGCCACAAGTTTGCTGAAGAGTTGTCTGGGATAAAATTAAATACTAAAAATTATTTGATGAAATAATTGATTAAAAACTTATCCGTGGGTATACAAGGGTTGGCCGAGCAACACTCAGGCCCATGTGCAGTCCATGTGGATTCTAGTACCCACTAAAGAATTAGTGTAATTTTTTGAATTGAAGGTAGACGCTATCAATTTGAATAAAATAGTGAAAGAATCTTTAGACTAAAATTTATGTCTTTAGGCTTAATCAATTTATATACTAATTGGGTTCTATTTTTTTTTTTGCAGTTATGGCCATCACCTTATCACTCTGATCACTATTAGATAGTGATAATTGATGGGATCAAATTTTGATAGCTGGTATCAAAAGCTCAAAATAGAACTGAAGCACGAACGGATCTTGTATGTATTGACAGATTCGGCACCCGAGGAGCCAGCTTCGAATGTGCGTAGCATAGTCAGAGACACTTATCAGAAGTGGCTCAATGATCGAACTACGATTCGTTGTATTATGCTGGTGGCGATGAATGATGAGTTTAGCTGTCATTTCGAGAATGCTCAGCCATAGGACATGTTGCAAATGTTGAACGAGTCCTTTGGCACACCCAACGATATTGAGAGGCACAAGACTAGTTGTGCCATCCTTCAATGCTCGAATGAGGGAAGGAGCATTAGTCACTAATCATGTATTGTACATGATCGAGATGATTGGTGCCTAAGCAAGCTCAGCTTTCTCCTACATGAGTAGTTGGAAAAAGATGCTATTCTGAACTCTCTGCCCCAGTCTTACCTTGCTTACTCATTTTTGAATGACAAAGCCTGTAGTTAACTATCATGATTTGCTGGGGTTACTACAAAAACTTTGAGAAAGATCACTAGCTCCGAAAGAAATCAGTGAATGTGGTGGAAGGGTCTTCTTCTAGATGTCGATCCTTTAAAAAAGGAAAGAAGAATAAGAAAGGGTGCAAAGTGCTAGGGCACCCAAGTCTGTCTGACCAAGAAATCCAAGTTCGATCAGAGTCAGGCGGAATGCTTCTACTGCAAGAAGCAAGGGCACTGAAAAAGAAATTATCCTTAATACATTGCCTCTCTGGATCCGAACAGATCGACAAAGAAGTAAGTTGTTGCTGGACAAAGTAATTATATGATAACACCTTGTAATTTTTCAATTTATGATTCTACTACCTAGATATTAGATATCAGAAGTTCTTTTAATATTTATAATTCGTTACAGAGTCTGCAGGTCAGTAGGAGATTTGAAGAAGGCGAAAGATTTCTTAATGTTGGAGATGGAAGACCAGTTTCAGTTCTAGCGTGAGAGACTATTAAGCTTGTATTAAAGTCTAATGTAATTGTTCTAAGTGAATGTCACTTTTATCCTTCTTTTTTATTGAATATTATTTTTATAGGCCTTTTGACCATGTACAGTTATAAAATTTTAATAAAAAAATAATTTTAATATCATGATGAATGGTGTTAATGTGATGAATGGATAACTGAACAATGATATTTATATATTATTATAATCTGTTAGTGTAATGTACACATCCAACAAACACCCTAGAATTACTGATGTCTCTGATATCTACCTTTGGCATTGTAAGTTAGGTCATGTTAACAATGAAGGAACCAGATCAAAGATTTTAGGGTTAGATCTTGAAACTTTGTCAAGATCAAACAGTGGAAGACTAAAATAAATCAAAATTTACCTTATAAAATCAGAGAATCTCTAGATATAAGATTCTATGACATTATTATTACATGATATTAAATCAAAAATTAAAATATAAAGAGCAAGAACTACATGTTAATCATATCAACATGTTTCTATACTACATCTAAGGTATGTAAAAAATAATAGATCAGATCTATTACCTTACAAGTTAGACGTTCTAACTTTACTAATTTGGGCTTGAGGATGATGTTGCAAGCCGCACATACATCCAGCCTCTAGGAGTCATCCACACGAGCCCATGAATCACGATCAGAAGTCCTGGTCCAGAAAATCAGCATAGTATGCTAGTACTGTGCTGATCCTTCTACGATGGTCGATCAGATGCCTCCTTCTTCGATGGTCGATCAGATGCCTCCTTCTTCTTGATTTAGACTCTTTCAAAAATAAAAAGTAGGAGAAGGAGTTTTAAATGTGAGACACTTAGAAAACTCACAGATGGAGGAAGGAAAGAGGTGAACTTAGCAACCCTCAAAGAAGACCCTCTTCTTCTTCTCTTTGCTCTCACCAAGACACCTAGTTTTGTGTCAATTCTATCTCTATGCCCCAACACTCTTTCTCCCTTGTTTTTACATGCCCCAAAGATCTCTCAATACTCTATAATATACAAAAATTTCAAGAAGAAATTTATTTTAAATAATAAAATATGAAGAGTCCTTGTCTAGGTCAAATACCTAGTCAAAGAAAATCCAAACAGGGCAAGACAAGTGGTGCCCAACTCTTGGGCGCCCCTTCCTTCTTTTTCTATCATGGACCACCAGCAAAGGGTGCAAAATATATTCTATAAAAGCTACAAAAATTTTAAAAAAAAATTGGGTAAAATTAGTACAATAAGAAAAGAGTTTTGGTTTCTTAAATTTCTATCTCATAGAGTTTAAAATCCAAACTAATTCCTACATTGACTTGGTCCACAACCATATTCCATGTAAGAGAGAAAGAGTGGAAAGCTTTGGGCATGTGTGAAGGCCTGGGAGAGAAGGTTTTATCATATAAAATAAGAGAGAATGGGCGTGGGGGGCTAAGGTGGCACAAGGTGGAATCCTAGTCTTACTATGATTTAATCTATGACTTGTTCAAATTTGGTTTCTCAAATCAAATCAAACCAAAACCAAATCAATCCAATTAAAATAGATCTTAATCTAATTAAAAACTTAATTTAATCAGATTAAATTAAATTTAAATTTGATTTAATTTTTTAATCAAATTAAAACTTAGGTTGACCCAAGTCCTAATTCAACTAGGACTAGTTTTTTCTTGCACTTGGCTTATCTAATAAACCAATTGGACTTGATCCAATCAAGCCTAAACTAAATTTAATTAAATTATATTTAATTAGATTTAATCTCAGCCCATTGGCTTAATCAAATTAAGTCAATTAGCAATCGAATTGCTAATCGATCCTCTTGCAACACTTGCACTAGGTTAATTGTCAATCATATTGATCGTTTAATCCTAGAACGATTCTTAATCATTGATCAACCATCCGATCAGATCATGAACTCTAATGTGTGTGACCTCATAGGTTTGAACCTAAGCCAGTAGCATAGGAATAAATTTCTGTACCAATCAAAGTAACCATCTAGCAATGATACCCGACGGCTGTATAGGTCGAATATGTAGAACAACATCCTTAGAACCTATGCGGATAGAGTTTTCATATAATTCATCCCCTTGATCAAAATGCTCATAGGACACCTCAGAGTTCAACTGTCAACTTTGATCAGGTTGTCCACATTGTATTTCAAAATATCAAATCCATCTGATGGATTATCCTGGCCAAGATTTTGCTAAATTGAAATACAATGACTCATTCTTCTCCAACTCTTAGAGTGGTCAATCCCATCTCGATCACACTCTGACTTTGCAAGTACTTGACTATGCCCAGAAGTCTTTCGATACTGAATTAAAAATTTAATTAGTCCAGTACCAAAGCACAGTGAGTTGTTTGCAAGTCACTGAGGCGATCTCAGGTCTAAGGGACACTTATACCTATATCCCATCAGAGACATTCTTGACAGTAGAATGCTCTGGAGTTGGTCATGTTCAATAATGATGTACCCTTATATCTCACCTGTATGCCATACCAGTGTCTACACACTCCTTGGTTAAGAGGACAACCAACCCATATGGCCTACAGTGACCAATGCTCGATAGAAGCTGTCGTCTTTATTAACAGCCTATCATTTGGTCGTGAATAGTTTTAAGGACTAATCGATAAATTTTCTCTTTATCGAATCTACATAGTCCTAAGAACTTCATCATAACAACGAAGTTCGTTAGGAGATAAAAACTTATGATGAAAATATTAAAAATATATTTTATTTATTAACAAATCAATTATAATACAAGGTTGCTTAACCGTTAACAGATTGACGATTGTCTTTTGGGACATATTTTCCAACAACTTCCACTTGTCTTAAAGTCACTCGATACAGTATCTAATACCCATCTTCAACTTGTGATTGTCGAACTCCTTTATCGCCAGGGCTTTAGTGAAGGGGTCGGCCAGGTTCTCCTTTCTGTCGATCTTCTGAAGGTCGACGTCACCTCGATCCACGATCTTCCAGACAGATGGAAGCGGCGCAAATTATTCTTCATCCACTGGTGTGCTTTGGGTTCCTTTGCCTGACAATAGCACTAGTGCTGTCGAAGTAGAATAGGATCGGACCATCGAGGGAGGATGCTACTCCGAGCTCAGTGATGAATTTTCTCAGCTACATAGCTTCCTTCGCAGCATTCGATGCTGCGATGTACTCCACCTTACAAATAGAGTCTGCCACAGTATGCTGCTTGGAACTCTTCCAGTAGATGGCTCTACCATTTAGAGTAAAGATATAATCCGACACGCTTCTGCTATCATCATGGTCAGATTGAAAGCTGGAGTCTGTGAACCACATAAGTTTCAGATCTGACTCGTCATAAACCAACAATTGGTCCTTAGTATTTCTCAAATACTTAAGGATGGCTTTAACCACTTTTCAGTGATTTTTTCCAAGATCAGATTGGTATCTACTCACTACTCCTAGTGAGTATGCCACATCTGGCCTTGTACATGTCATGGCGTACATGATAGATCCCACTATCGAAGCATATGGGACTCTACTCATACACTCTCTCTCTTCAGGAGTTGTCAGACAATCCTTCTTAGAGAGAGAAATTTCATGGCCTATCAGTAGATAGCCCTTCTTGGAATTCTCCATGCTGAACCTCTTCAGCACATGTCTATGTACGTGGACTGGGATAACCCAAGCATCCTTTTAGATCTATCCCTATAGATCTTCATCCCTAAGATGTAGGATGCTTTAACCAAATCCTTCATGGAAAACTATGATGACATCCAAACTTTTATTTCTTGTAGTGTGGGGATGTCATTCTCGATTAAGAGAATGTCATCCACGTACAAGATAAGGAATACCACAACTGGACCATTTACCCATTTATAGATGCAGGGCTCTTCTCCATTCTTAACGAAGCCATACATTTTGATCATCTTATCAAAATGCATGTTCCAACTCTGAGAAGCTTGCTTCAATCCATAAATGGATCTCTGAAGCTTGCACACCTTGGACTCATCTGTGGATGTAAACCCCTCAGGTTGTATCATATACACCTCTTCAGTTAGCTCTCCATTCAAGAAAGCTATCTTTGCATCCATCTGCCAAATCTCATAATCTAGATGGACAGCTATTGTAAGCATTATCCAAATGGATTTGAGCATTGCCATAGGGGAGAATGTCTCGTTATAGTCAATACCATAATGTTGACGATATCCCTTGACAACCAGATGGGCTTTATAGGTCTCCACCTTTCTATCTGTGCCCCTCTTTCTTTTGAAGACCCATTTACACCAAATGGGATTAACCCGTTCAGGTCGGTCAACCAATGTCCATACATCATTGACCTTCATGAACTCCATTTTGAATTTCATGGCTTCAAGCCATTTCTCGAAATCAGGTCTCTACATTGCATCATATAGGTGATCGGATCTTCATCATTCTTATCGGGTTCGATGGGATCACCATCCTAGATCAAGAAATCGTAGTATCTGTCTGAATGATGAGGTACTCTTCCAGATTGCCCTAATAGTGCAGGTACATTGGGCATCGAATCTAATCTAATCAAATCTGACTCAGGTTCAGCTATTGGTGTCGGTCTTTCTACCTATTGAACTTCATCAAGTTTAACCTTAGAGGCAATGGTTCCTTCATCAAGGAACTCTTTATCTAAAAAGGTTGCCTTAAAGCTGACGAACATCTTTTGTTCAAGAGCATGGTAGAAAAAATATCCTTTGGTCTCTTTGGGGTACCCTATGAATGTGTATTTGTCAGACCTAGGTCCAAGTTTATCTGTAGCTAACCATTTGACATAGGCCAGGCATCCTCAGATCCTAAGGTGTGAAAGTACTGGCTTACATCCTGTCCATATCTCATATGGAGTCTTAATTACATATTTACTTGGAACCCTATTTAACAGATGTTGGGTATAAAATACCCCCCAACCGAGGTTCGTGTCAGGAGCGACCTCTCAGGGATTCTGTTGCTCCTAAATTGATTTTGATGATTACAAAGCAGATTGAAGGGATACAAATATTTTTAAATTGAAAAAGTCTTTATGCTCTTCAGGGGCAAAATCAAAATTTTACTAAAATCCTAATTTGATAGTATCATTTGGTAGAACAAATGATTTGTAATCTATTGATAAAAATTTCATTATTTTTGGACTTATATTTTTGAAGTTATGAATGTTTGAAGTGCATGAGTCGACTCATGAGTCAACTCATGGCACAATGAGCTGATTGGCACGCAAAAATTTCCCTTGGCACGCTGGATTTTTGGCTTGACACGACCTGTGAGTCGACTCATGAGTCGACCCACAAGGCATGAGTCGACTCATGAGTCGACCTCTGCTGATTTGGGCCAAAAAATCCAGAAATCAAAGTTTCTGGCTGTTGCAACAGAAGTCGACTCATGAGTCGACTCCTGAAGCATGAGTCGACTCATGAGTCGACCCCTGCGATGGAAATCGTCCGCAACGGCTAGTTTTTTGCCCGTTTTAATTGCTTTTTATGCTCCCTTAAAATGCTCTAACGGCTCTTTTTCTGCCTAAATTGTTTTCCCTTATTTCTTAAAGCTATAAAAGGTTTCTAAAGGTGAAAGAAAATGGAGATCAACGAGATACACGAGAGAAAAAGAAAAGAGGATCCAAAATCTACACGAGAGAGACTGTGATCAACGATATACATGAGAGAAAAAGAAAAGGGATCCACAATCTACATGAGAGAGACAAGGAATCTACAATATACACGAGAGATTGTGAAAGAAAAAAGCAAGAGCGTTCAAAAGGGCATTCAAGAGCATTCAAAGAGAGGGTTTTTCAAGCCAATTTTTCAACCTTGACCAAGAGCTCTTTCAAAGCCTTCAAGAAGTCTTCAATCAAAGTTCACCTTCTCCTCCTCAAGCGTTCATCCACCTTGAGAAAATCCAAAAAGGGGATTCTTCATTTGAGTAAAGTATTTTTATTGTTATATTCCTCATTTAAGGAGCTATTCTTGTACTTATTTGTGCTCTAAACTGTCTTACTCTTTGTGAGTAATTGTTCTTGTTTTTGGAGGGTTTCCAAAATAAGGATAGGTTGATCCGAACCTGAAATCGGAGTGTTTTGGGTTGGCTTGTACCCGAAAAATAAGTGGACTAGCTTGGGATAGCTAGTGTCAGAGTTTCCAACATTTTGTATTCGGGTTGAATACAAGTATAGTGGATTGAAATTCCCAAGTAGGAGCTTGGGGAGTGGATGTAGGTGCAAGGTTGCTCCTAGGACACCCCAACAGAATGGGGTAGTTGAAAGGAAAAATAGAACCTTAGAAGAAATGGCCCGTACCATGCTTTGTGAAAGCAACCTTCCAAGATATTTTTGGGCGGAAGCAATTAACACAGCATGTTACATTTTAAATCGTGCCTTGATTAGACAATTTTTAAAGAAAACCCCCTATGAACTTTGGAAAGGAAGAAAATCAAATATCGTATATTTTCATATTTTTGGTTGCCGATGTTTTGTATTAAATAATGGCAAAGAAAAACTTGGTAAATTTGATGCAAAATCAGATGAAGCAATCTTTCTAGGTTACTCCTCCACTAGTAAAGCATTTAGAGTTTTCAACAAAAGAACTTTAGTAGTTGAGGAGTCCATACATGTTGTTTTTGATGAATCTAACGATCTTCCTTCAAGAAGAATGAGGGTGTTGATGATGCAGATCCACTAATAGAAGGTATGAAGGAGATCACTCTGAAAGATTCAGCAACTCCAGAAGACAAGGATCAAGAAGACAAACAAGATGAGAGAGATGAAGAAATTCAAGAACAACCTCAAGGTACAAATGACCTACTCAAGGAATGGAGGTATGTTCACAACCACCCTAAGGAGTTAATTATTGGTGATCCTATGCATGGGGTAAAAACCCATTCTTCACTTAGAGATGTAGTTAATCATTGTGCTTTTGTATCTCATCTTGAACCTAAAACTTTTGAAGAAGCTGAAAATGATCATAATTGGATTAATGCAATGTAAGAGAAACTTAATCAATTTGAAAGAAATAATGTTTGGACCTTAGTATCAAGACCTAAAAATTATTCAATAATTGGCACAAAATGGGTCTTTAGAAACAAATTAGATGAGCATGGAAATGTAATTAGAAATAAAGCAAGACTGGTTGCTAAGGGATATAATCAAGAAGAAGGAATTGATTTTGATGAAACCTTTGCACCTATTGCTAGATTAGAAGCTATTAGACTTCTACTTGCATATGCTTGCTTTATGAAATTTAAGTTATTTCAAATGGATGTTAAAAGTGCATTTTTAAATGGATATATTGCTGAAGAAGTATATGTAGAACAACCCCCTGGATTTGAAAATCATGCTTTTCCTAATCATGTCTTTAGATTAAATAAAGCTTTATATGGATTAAAACAAGCACCTAGAGCATGGTATGATAGGCTAAGCAAATTTCTACTAAATAATGGTTTTTCAAGAGGTAATGTAGATACAACCCTCTTTATTAAAAGAAATCAAAATGATATGCTAGTTATACAAATTTATGTTGATGACATAATTTTTGGGTCTACTAATGAATCCCTTTGTCAAGATTTTGCTAAGCTTATGCAGGGGGAGTTCGAGATGAGCATGATGGGAGAACTCACCTTCTTCCTCGGACTCTAAATCAAACAATCAAAAGAGAGAATCTCCATCACCCAAAGCAAGTACACCAAGGAACTACTCAAAAGATTTGGAATGGAGAACTGCAAACCAATTGGCACACCAATGAGTCCCTCATGTAAGCTTGACAAGGATGATGAAGGTAAATGTGTAGACTTAAAATACTATAGAGGTATGATTGGCTCATTATTATATTTAACTGCAAGTAGGCATGATATCATGTTTAGTGTTTGTTTATGTGCTAGATATCAATCTAATCCTAAAGAATCTCATTTGAATGCTGTTAAAAGAATCCTTAGATACTTAAATGGTACTCAAACTCTAGGGTTATGGTACTCTAAGGACTCACAAATTGATTTATTAGGATATTCAGATGCTGATTTTGCTGGATGCAAATTAGATAGAAAAAGCACAAGTGGAACTTGCCAATTTTTTGGAGTTAACCTAATCTCATGGTTTAGCAAAAAACAAAATTCGGTGGCACTGTCTACGGCTGAGGCCGAATACATTGCAGCCGGAAGTTGTTGTGCTCAAATCTTGTGGATTAAGCAACAACTTGAAGACTTTGGAATCAAACTTAATGAAACACCAATAAGATGTGACAACACAAGTGCCATAAATCTATCTAAAAATCTAATTCAACACTCAAGATCCAAACATATTGAAATAAGATATCATTTTATAAGAGAACATGTTCAAAACAAAAATATAATTCTTGAATATGTTTGCACTGAAAATTAATTAGCTGATATCTTTACAAAGACCCTTAGTGAGGATAAATTCTGTGAAATTAGGAGAAATCTAAAAATTCTAGATCCATATGCCTAAATTTTTCTCAATTTCTAAGAACTGATGTCAAAAATTCTTAGAGCTCAATTTCCAACATCTATCCTGATTCCAAAAGCTCAAATTTATCATTCTAAAAACTTATCTTTGAGAAAAACTCCTTTTTCCAAAATTTCAAATTTTTTGGAATTTATTCACATTTTTTTTGAATTTCTGAATTTCATGAGTCGACCCCCATGAGTCGACTCAATGGCAAACTTGTTATTTCCTCAAACTTCCCATGGGCTCATTGTTTTTATACGGGATTCTGTTCGTGAGATGACTCATCCTCTCATCTTCCTCCTTCCAAAAGCCGACTTCTCCAATTCCTTTTGCTCCAAATCCAAGGATCTAATTCGAGGCACTTCTCCCTCCTCCTCTCCACCAAAAATCGCCACCTTGGAAAGGAATTTTTTGTGCTTTCTCCCATTGTTTGGCACGGTTGGAGCGTGCCCTAGCACTCCACCGTTCTTCCCAAATCCACTTCTTTTCTTCACCAAAATCCCTCTTCACTCTCTTGTGATCCCTCCTCCACTCATTCACTTGTTCCTCCAAGTCTCCTTGCCTGCTATGGCTCCGAAAATGAAGCTTCCCCAAAGAAGAAAGTTAGTCCGTGAGCCTGAAGAAATTGTCCGAAAGAAAAGGCAAGCTGCTCAGTCTTCCACTGCTCCCACTCCAGCTTCAGTATCTGCTCAAGGTCCCCCTCAATCCTCCCTAAGCCCCAGTAAGAATCCTCTTTCTGATAGAAAAGTTGAAATCGGGAAGAATATAGATTTTCGGTTCTTTGAAAAAGAGGGTTTTACATTTGCAACTAAGATTAAAAACCAAGGATGGGATTTCTACTGCTCCCTTAAGGAAGTCACCTATGTTGACCTAGTTAGAGAATTCTACCAGAATCTACATTATGGAAATGGGTCAGTGACTTCAACAGTCAAGGGTATTGATATTTGCTTGGATTCTAGAATATTGGGAGAAATACTTCAGTTGCCTAGTGAGGGTTACTCTTATATGGAACTCCCAGTAAAAGAAGAGGGGATCAAAGTTATACTAGGAGGAACTTACTCAAGAAGTTTAAACAAATTGGAAGCAAAGATTTTGTCTATTGAGATGAGGATCCTGCATCAGATGGTAACGAAGCTCTTCTTTCCTAGGAGTGGTAGGCATGATTTACTTTCCAGTAGAGATGTTTGTATCATGTTTCATGTCATCACTCAGACCCCCCTGAACCTCCCTGCACTTATGATAGAGGCCATGAGAGAGACTTTGAACAGATCCAAGGCACACTTGCCTTATGGTATGGCCCTTACTAAAGTATTTAGGAGGTTTGGAGTTAGCTGTGAGGGGGAGGCTTCTACTAAGCTCTCTCATGTGGACACTTTCAACCAACACACCCTGCACCGAATGGGATTTACAAAGACTGATGGTGGTTGGATCAAGGGCTCTGAAGAAAGAGCTGAAGAAAGAGCTGAGGAGAGAGCTGAAGACAGAACTGAAGACAGAGCTGAAGAAGAAGGTCCATTATCTCCTGTCCATGACTTCAGAGCAGCATCACCAAATATCCAGTTCATTCCTGATACAGAGGCTGGCCCTTCAGAGTTTACTAGGATACCCACACCAGTGTATCAGCCAGAGAGCAGAGCACCTCAATCAGAGTTCAGACTGGCTGACGATCAGATCGAACAGATATCACAGCGTGTGGCTTCTTTGCTATCTAGTCAGTGGAGTAGTACTACTTTTGCACTAGGAGCCACTTCTTCTGATCAGACCATGACTCCCCACATGTCCACTGTGTTTCAGATGATATCAGATCAGTCCATTCGGATTCAGCAGCTTGAGGACACAGTCTGGAGACTGACTGGCAGAGTTCTTGACTTGCAGGGGCAAGTCCTTGCTTTGGCCCATCCTAAGCCACAGGAGTCAACTATTGAGGTCACAGACCTCACTGTAGAGGCTGGCAGGCTCAGAGGAGCACTAGAGGGTGGATATGAGTTACTGAGGAAAGAGATCCGAGGATCGAGTGAGCATGCAACCACTCAGTTCACTGCTCTACTTCAGTCTGTTTCCAGAGCACTGAACGTACTTGATTCCATCAGACTCACCCTTTCTGTTTAGTCCTTAGCCTCTCAGCGTTCTTAGCCTCCCAGTTCATCTCGCTCTCCTGCTCATGCCAGAGGCAGACGGGGTAGAGGACGCACTTCTGATCCATCAGCTTCTCATCCCATATCTGATGACTCCGATCCATGACTTGTCTTGATCATTACTAGATCCTAGGTGTTAGTGTCATGTCTAGGATCTGTATTTTGGGGTCATGTATTGACAATTAGCTGGTTGACTTTTATATTATGAACTATGTATTGAAACAATTATGATTTTATGGAACCATCTTTTACTTATATTTCTACCTTTTGTAATGATGACGATCATATTTTGGTTATATATATTCTCCTTGTTGAAATATTGTCTTCTCTTTGTTGTTGTTTGCTGTTAATAATTGCTGTATTAAGGGGGAGCAAACATCAGTGATAAACTCTAAAGGGGGAGAAATTAAAGAATGTTTCAGAAAAAGGAGGAGTTAACCATGTTTGATGATGTCAAAAAGGGGGAGAAATTAAACAAAAAGCAATCCAACAAAAGCAAAATCATAAATTATGAGCAATTAAAGAAAAAGCAATCCATCAAAAGCAAAACTACAAATTATGAGAAATTAATGAATGAATTGAAAAATTTAAAGAACAATATCAAAAGTACAATGCTAAATATAATGCAAATAAGTAACTTTTAAATTACTTCTTTACATATGCTCTGATTTGCTTTAAAAAAAAAAAATTTAAATATGCTCTGATATACTTCAAAATTCTAACTTGCTCTGATATATCTTTTGAAATTTTATTTACCTTGATACATCTTAAGAAATTCAACTTGCCTTGATACATCTTAAGAAATTTAACTTACTCTGATACATCTTAAATTTTTTTTTAACTTGCTCTGATACATTGTAAAATTTTTTCTGATAACATTGTAAAATTATTTTTCTTGCTCTGATACATTGCAAAATTTATTTTTCTCTTGCTCTAATACATCTTAAACTCAAAATGATTTAATACACTTTCCAAATCAACTCTTAAACATGCTTTGGCACACATAATTATTTTTTGTATCAAAAGCAATTAAAGCACATAATTATTTTTTGCTCTGATGCTAAAACTAAAATCAAATGAGAATGAGCAAATTTTCAAAATACAGCTTGATCTGATAACAAAAATAAGTTTTCTGCTCTAACACCAAAATCACATAATTCAATGAGCATATCTTCAAATCTTTAAGAAAATGGACAAACTATTTTTGTATATGACCATTTATATTACATGCCAAAAGAATCATACTCTTTTCAAGCATCTATAATGCATTCACATAAATGCTTTTGTTCAAGTATTTTGTCATCATCAAAAAGGGGAAGATTGTTGCTCCTAAATTGATTTTGATGATTATAAAGCAGATTGAAGGGATACAAATATTTTTAAATTGAAAAAGTCTTTATGCTCTTCAGGGGCAAAATCGTAATTTTACTAAAATCCTGATTTGATAGTATCATTTAGTAGAACAAATGATTTGTAATCTATTGGTGAAAATTTCATTATTTTTGGACTTATATTTTTGAAGTTATGAATGTTTGAAGTGCATGAGTCGACTCATGAGTCAACTCATGGCACAATGAGCTGATTGGCACTCAAAAATTTCCCTTGGCACGCTGGATTTTTGGCTTGACACGACCTGTGAGTCGACTCATGAGTCGACCCACAAGGCATGAGTCGACTCATGAGTCGACCTCTGCTGATTTGGGCCAAAAAATCCAGAAATCAAAGTTTCTGGCTGTTGCAACAGAAGTCGACTCATGAGTCGACTCCTGAAGCATGAGTCGACTCATGAGTCGACCCCTGCGACGAAAATCGTCCGCAACGGCTAGTTTTTTGCCCATTTTAATTGCCTTTTATGCTCCCTTAAAATGCTCTAACGGCTCTTTTTCTGCCTAAATTGTTTTCCCTTGTTTCTTAAAGCTATAAAAGGTTTCTAAAGGTGAAAGAAAACGGAGATCAACGAGATACACGAGAGAGAAAAGAGGATCCAAAATCTACACGAGAGAGACTGTGATCAACGATATACACGAGAGAAAAAGAAAAGGGATCCACAATCTACACCAGAGAGACAAGGAATCTACAATATACACGAGAGATTGTGAAAGAGAAAAGCAAGAGCGTTCAAAAGGGCATTCAAGAGCATTCAAAGAGAGGGTTTTTCAAGCCAATTTTTCAACCTTGACCAAGAGCTCTTTCAAAGCCTTCAAGAAGTCTTCAATCAAAGTTCACCTTCTCCTCCTCAAGCGTTCATCCACCTTGAGAAAATCCAAAAAGGGGATTCTTCATTTGAGTAAAGTATTTTTATTGTTATATTCGCTCATTTAAGGAGCTATTCTTGTACTTATTTATGCTCTAAACTGTCTTACTCTTTGTGAGTAATTGTTCTTGTTTTTTGAGGGTTTCCAAAACAAGGGTAGGTTGATCCGAACCTGAAATCGGAGTGTTTTGGGTTGGCTTGTACCCGGAAAACAAGTGGACTAGCTTGGGATAGCTAGTGTCAGAGTTTCCGACGTTTTGTATTCGGGTTGAATACAAGTATAGTGGATTGAAATTCCCAAGTAGGAGCTTGGGGAGTGGATGTAGGTGCAAGGTTGGCATCGAACCACTATAAATCCTTGTGTTTGTGGTGTGCTTTATTGTTTCTCTTTATTTCTTTATTATATCCTTGCATTCTTGCTTTAGGTAATTAATCTTGATTTAAAGTCTTTCTTCTCATTCATCAAGCTTTTAACAAATACTTTTCATAAGCAATTAATTGAGCATAAAATTTTTAAAAACCCAATTCACCCCCCCTCTTGGGTTGCATAGCTGGGCAACAGATTCTACCGGCGTCCGACCAGCATGGCAACTTCGACTACAGGTAGACTCCGTTCGGACTCCCATGGGAGCCGGACCTCATCTTCAACTTCGACAGCAGGTAGACTCCGTCCGGACTCCCACGGGAGCCGGACCTCGTCCTCAACTTCAACTACAAGTAAACTCCATTCGGACTCCCATGGGAGCCGGACCTCATCCTTGACCTCAACAGCGGGGCGACTTCGACCGAGGTAAACTCCGTCCGGACTCCCACGGGAGCCGGACCTCATCCTGACTTCAACAGCAGGGCGACTTCGACCGCAGGTAAACTCCGTTCGGACTCCCACGGGAGCCGGACCTCATCCTCAACTTTGACTGTAGGTAAACTCCGTCCGGACTCCCACGGGAGCCAGACCTCATCCTCAACTTCGACTGCGGGTAGACTCCATCCGGACTCCCACGGGAGTCGGACCTCATCCTCGACTTCAACAGCAGGGCAACTTTGACCGCAGGTAAACTCCGTCCGGACTCCCATGGGAGTCGGACCTCATCCTCAACTTCGACTGCAGGTAAACTCCATCCGGACTCCCACGGGAGCTGAACCTCATCCTTAACTTCGACAGCATGTAGACTCCATCCAGACTCCCACAGGAGCCGGACCTCGTCCTCAACTTCAACTGCAGGTAGACTCCGTCCGGACTCCCACAGGAGCCGGACCTCATCCTCGACTTCAACAGCAGGGCAACTTCGACTGCAGGTAGACTATGTCCGGACTCCCACGGGAGCTCGACCTCGTCCTGAACTTTGACTGTAGGTAGACTCCATCCGGACTCCCATGGGAGCCGGACCTCCGAGCTTCTACGGCCAGCGGTCCTCGCTTGCCACCTTAACGCCCAAGGCACTCAACGGGATTTACAGCATCCGAGCTCCTCTCAAATGGGCAGCTAGCCACCTTTCTCCGCTAGACACCTCAACCGAACCTCGGCCAACACGCTTGGACACCCTGGCAGGCCACAGTAACGGCCATGCCCCTGCTCCACCTCCTGCGGTGGATTTCGTGTGGCTCCATCACTCCCTGGCAGGCCGCAATAACGGCCACGCCCCTGCTCCACCTCCTGCGGTGGATTCTGTGCGGCTCCATCACTCCCTGGCAGGCTGCAGTAACCACCATGACTCTGCTCCACTTCCTGTGATGGATACCGCGCAATCTCTCCACCCTCTGGCAAGTGGCGACAATGGACGCCGCTCCACTACCCACAACAGGCTCCATTACTCCTCGTAATAGATCCCTCCTGGCTCCGAACGGCGCACTGACAGGTGGTAACAAACGCCGCCATCAATCCGTTGCCCCCTCCGCCTATAAAAGGGGGACCCAGATACGTTATTTTTTAAGCTCTCATTTTCTATCCCAAAACTCTACTAAAATTTCTGTTCGAGCACTCCATTCTTGTAGAGGCAGAGAACTGACTTGAGCGTCGGAAGGTCTTGCCGGAGCAACCCCAACTCCGGTTTAGACTTCTTTTGCAGGTCCCGACGGCGACCGCAACTCCCTCGACTCCAGCTTCTCCGGTGCAGGTGGATTTTTGCACCAACAGGATTGGCGCTAGAGGAAGGGGGGGTGCCTTTGCAGTACCCTTGTTCTTAAAGGAGCGCTCAACGGGACCATCTCCGGTCACCTTCTCCGACATCCTCTTCTCCTTCCTCCATAAGATTTTCGCCCGATGCCGCCCCGCAGAGCGTCCATGTGGTGATCTACGGCCTCCGTGGCCAGATCTCAGGCTTCGACCTCTCCTCCAGTTTCCCAGCCTTCTCCCCCTCCTCCGACAACGGCGGTAGGCATGGAGCAATTCGACCTACTGGTGCAGCAGGTCAGAGGCCTCACTGAGGCTATGCAAGCCATGCACATGCAACAGCAGCAGCAGCCGCAGGCATCAGCGTGACTGGAGAGAGCGTCGCCAGAACCCCAGCATCCAGTGGTAGGGCGGGCTACTTGGGCCAGCTGCCCCGTCTTCCCCGAAAAGATGAATTCGAGGGTAGAAAGCCCTCAGTCGGATCACGATTCCACCCCCGGGAGATCCCTACCTCCATTCTGCCAGAGGACCCTCGAGACCCGTAGTCGAGAGGATTCCCTGGACCGGAGGCTCCATGAGATGAACCGGTGGATCGAAGAACTCCGCCACACTCCCCCCGCTCATGGTGAGGACATTTGTACTGACCCTCCCTTTTCTCAAATGATCATGCAGGAATCGATTCGCCAAACTTCAAGCTCCCTCAATTCGAAAGCTACGATGGGACGTCGGACCCGGTTGACCACCTGGAGGCCTTCCGGACAATGATGCTGCTTCACGGTGCGCCCGACGCCATCTTGTGTCGGGCTTTCCCGTCCACCCTAAAGGGAGCAGCGAGAAACTGGTACTCGACGCTGAAGTCGGGTACCATCTTTTCCTTTGATCAGATGAGCCACCAGTTTGTGGCTCATTTTGTTAGCAGCCGACGTCCCCGGAAGGGTTCGGAGTCCCTCATCAATATCAAGCAGAGGGAGGGGGAGTCCATCCGGGCCTACATCAACCGTTTCAATGTCGCCGCGCTGGAGGTCCGAAATCTGGACCAGTCAGTAGCTATGGCCACCCTGAAAGGTGGCCTTCAGAAGAACGACCTTTTATTCTCCCTGGAAAAGAAGTACCCAAGGGATTTTGCTGATCTGTTGGCTCGGGCCGAAGGGTACGCCCAAGCGGAGGAAGCCTTCAAAATGAAGGATGAGGAGACCGCGAGAGAGCGGCAAGCGGGACACTCGAGCAAGCCCGCAATCGAAAAAGGGTCGAGGGAAGCCCGGCCATGATCCCGAACTCCTCCCGGGCACAAGTGCGCCCGGACTCCTCCCCGGGCACGTAGGCAGGGAAGCCTGAAGTGTCGGGTTCGACGGAGCTCTCCCCTAGGAAGATTCCGCAGCTACACCCCCCTCAATGCATTAAAGGCCCAGGTGCTGATGGAAATCAGGGAGCAGCTCCCAAGGCCCGAAAGGATGCGCACGCACCCCGGGAGGCACAATCCAAATAAATTCTACCTCTATCATCGTGACCACGGCCACGACATGGAGGAATGTATTCAGCTCCGAGACGAGATCGAGGAGCTCATCCGCCGAGGTCGGCTCGACAGGTTTATTCAACGCTGGCTTAAGGGTAGAGAGGACCGACTGAGGGCCCTACCGCAGCCTGAGCCGCCAAGGAGGGAAGAGCAGCCCGGAGATCGGCCCGCAATTGGGATCATCAACTCCATCTCTGGAGGACCTTGACAGGAGGCAAACCTTCCACAGCCCTAGGGTTTGAAAATTTGTAAATATATTGAACGCTTTAAATCAAGATTTCTTTCAAACTTGCTCATCTTTCCCTTTTTGCATGAACTTGAAACGACAGGGGATGACCCCTTCAGATAGAGAAAACGAACCCCAATGTGGCGGTTAACCACAAGGTCGAAGGCCTGGTTCTCCTTAGATCGGATGGGGGGAGAGGCCATACAGCACCCACATGCGCCCCCACAGCCATGTTAGGGATAGGAGGAGAACCTCGTCCTAACATGAGCAAGGTCGAAGGCCCGGTTCTCCTTAGACTGGATGGGGGGAGAGGCCCTGCAATGCCTATATGTGCCCCCACGGCCCTGTTAGGGACAGGAGGAGAACCTCGCCCTAACTTGAGTAAGGTCGAAGGCCCGGTTCTCCTTAGACTGGATGGGGGGAGAGGCCATGCAATGCCCATATGTGCCCCCACGGTCCTGTTAGGGACAGGAGGAGGACCTCACCCTAACTTGAGCAAAGTTGAAGGCCCGATTATTTGTAGACCGGATGGGGGGAGAGGCCATGCAACGCCCATATGCACCCCCACAGCCATGTTAGGGACAGGAGGAGAACCTCGCCCTAACATGAGTAAGGTCGAAGGCCCAGTTCTCCTTAGACCGGATGGGGGGAGAGGCCCTGGAATGCCCATATGTGCCCCCACGGCCCTGTTAGGGACAGGAGGAGAACCTCGCCCTAACTTGAGCAAGGTCGAAGGCCCGGTTCTCCTTAGACCGGATGGGGGGAGAGGCCCTGCAATGCCCATATGTACCCCCACGGCCCTGTTAGGGACAGGAGGAGGACCTCGCCCTAACTTGAGCAAAGTCGAAGGCCTGGTTATTTGTAGACTGGATGGGGGGAGAGGCCATGCAGCGCCCATATGCGCCCCCACAACCATGTCATGGACAGGAGGAGAACCTCGCCCTAACATGAGCAAGGTCGAAGGCCCGATTATTTGTAGACCGGATGGGGGGAGAGGCCATTCAGTGCCCTTGCGAGCCCCGCAGTCTGGTTAGGAATAGAAGGAGGACCTCATCCTAACCCGAACTGAAACCGATTGCATCAGAGATAGGGGAAGAACCTCGTCTCGACACCAATTGGGGTTCGGCCATTCGAGACCCGACAAAAAGAAAAAAAAAGGGAGGGAAATATGAAGGAACAACGGCGGGCTACCCCAACGAAAAATGGAGGCCGAACTACACCAAAAGCACAAAGGACCTCGTCTCTATGAAGAGGGAGGTAGAGAAAGTAAGATCTACAGTCGCAGACAAAAAGCAAATCGACACGGTGGTGACTAGGAATCCCCAAGCAGCGTCGATGCCGAACTAATCAAAAGCACAAGAAACTCGGCAACGATGACCTAATGCAAGTATGAACAAAGAACCTTTGAACAACATCTACAGCGTATGGGACAAAAATGAAAGAAGTTCGATGCACGATAATTCGACACGACGTACAAGTAAGATAACAAAGACTTTTTTATTTCAGTAGCAAAATGTGCATTACAGAGCCTGAAAGACCAAAAAAGAAAAAAAAAGAAGAAGAGAGAAGAAGACAAAAACAAAAACAATGACGACAACGACAACAGCAATGGCGACGACGGACAGGCAAGCGGCAAAGGAAGGCACTTAGAGGGACGAAGGGCAAAAGGCACCCTAAGGGGGCCCGGCTTCCTCCGACTTCAAACTTTTGGCTTCGGCCCTCATCAAGGAGTGCCTTAAGCTCTCGACTTCTCTTTCCAACTCTCTTTCTCTCATTAATATCTCCATGTACCTCCGATGAAATCGCTGGCTTTCGTTCTCCGCTTCTCGATGCCTCTTTCTCAGGACCTCGGATTCTGCCTCTGCGTCCTTGACTGCCTGCTGCTCGTACACCAGCTGGATCTTCAATTGTTGCACTTCGGCCTTCACCTCCCCAAGGGTGACAGATAGCTCCTCTGCGGTTCTCCTTAGGGATTGGAGTTCGTCGGAATCCCGAGTGGAAGCAAACTGAGCCCCTTCAGCTAGCTGTCTTTGGAGGCAGGCAACCTCGTCAGTCGCCATCCTGAGCTGCCCCTTGTATTCGTCCACCTTCCTGCACCAGCCGGCCCGGTACGCATCGTAGTTTGCCTCGGTATCCCGGAGCTGTTGCTGAAGGTCGGAGAGCTTCTTCGACCATTCTCGATCTCAATCGGCCCGTGTCAGAAGCAGGGACGAGCTCCCTTCCAACTGACTGATCCTCTCCTGCGCAGCCGACAGCTCCACTCTAAGAGAGCTGATCTTGGCAGCTTGAGCCCAAGATCGGTCACTAGCACGCTTTTTGTGTTCTTCGAGCTCCTTCTCGAAGTTCGCCTTCCACTGACTGTACTCCATGATCCCCTTCACGTGGAGGTTTCAAAAGTGGGTGGCCTCCACGGTGGCTTCAGAGTGGCTCTTCCTCAGCCTGCGAAGCTCGCCGTCCATCTCCTTCAACTTTTTTGTTAAATGATGGACTTCCTTCTTTAGACGTCGGATTGTGGACTTCAGCGGAATCCCTTGTGGCAGGGGGAGCGCATCGACAGGACGCTGCCATCGGGAGGTAAAGGCATCAAGGCGCATCTCATTGCATAAAACAAGACAAAAATGAGGGGAGCAGAGTGGAGAAGCCCTCCAAAAGGAGAGACCCAATTTTATTAATTGAATATTTCTTGAGGACAGGAGGAAAAGGAAAAATTGCAATGAAAGAAAAATACAAGGTCAGAGGTCTTAGACCTCTGGGATAGGAGTTGGGGAGCTCGGTGTTCCTGGAGGAGGGGCGGCGGTAGCAGTAGCAGTGGGAGAGGGACTGGCTTCATCTTCAGATGCCTCATCCAAGAAGTCGAGGTCGAGCTCAGAGAATTGCTTGGCCACCTTCTCCTGGCAGAGCTCGAATCCCTTAACGAATGCCTCCGGGCCGAACTTGACGTTCAGGTCTTTCATCTCCGTAGAAGCCTTGAACTCCTCCACCGCTAGAACCCTAGCCTCCAAGACCAGGACCGGGATCTGCTCCACCAAATTTGCGACCTCGGCCTCCGCCTTCCTCGCTGTCTCCTCCAGGGTCTGCTTTTCTTTCTCCAAGGCTTGTTTTTCTCTCTCTAGGGCCTCATGGAGGGTGGCCATCTCGGCAGTCTTCTCTTTGAGGCGAGCAACTTCGGCCCGTCGACCCTCCTCCACCTGAATGGTGTCCCTCCTCGCCCGGTTCGTCTCTTCGATATTGGCAAGGAGCTGGTGCCCGATCTACAAGGGCAGCTGGGAGGTTAAAACAAAAGTGGAAGATTGATAAAATGAAGGGGCAAGGAGGGGAGAAGGTGA
This sequence comes from Elaeis guineensis, assembly GCF_000442705.2. Taxonomy (NCBI): domain Eukaryota; kingdom Viridiplantae; phylum Streptophyta; class Magnoliopsida; order Arecales; family Arecaceae; genus Elaeis; species Elaeis guineensis. The sequence goes on from NC_026000.2 coordinate 69,084,728, forward strand.
ATCTGTTTACCTCGAGAAAGGACCCTAGGGAGTCCCAGACCCGCTGTTCGGGATCGACACGATCAATCCTCCAGACGACTTCGAGCAGGATGCAGCCGTCGATCAATCGCTTGATTAAGTCCCTATCATTAAAGGGATAGTCCCCTGACTCTTCTTCGAAATCGAGGGACTCTTCGATGGTGGCTCGGCGGCGACTCACCCTACGGGCCATCGATTTTCTTCTCCTCCCCCTCTCAACCCCCGGTGCCTCCTCGGGGCGGACCCCAGAAGTGGGAGCCTCAGTAGGGGGACTCCTTGAAGAACCCCGGGGAGCCGAAGGTTTGTCGTCTGAGGGGACGTCGACTGTGAGGACCATCTGGGCAGGCGTGGCCAAGCTCGTCTCCTCCGTTCTGGCCTTCTTCGCCAATCCAAAAGCTGTGGCACCTTTCCTTTTGTGGGCCTTGAGGCCCCTGGCGAGCATCCGTGCTGCTTCAGTGTCCATTCCTATAGACAAAAGAAGAGAGAGAAAAAGAGATCAGTAAAAAAAAAAAAAGAGAAGAAAAAAAAGAAGGAAGAAAGAAGAAGGAAGAAAAAAAGATAGAGGGAGAGGAAGAGAGGGAGAAAAGAAAAAGAAGGGAAAGATGGGATACTCACAGGGTCCAGGGGGCTCAGGCTGACGTTGAACAAAAATTGCTCCCTCAGAAGATTGGGGAGAGAAGGAGTTCGGTAACTAAGAAGTTTTCGGGCGGCCTGAAGGTCGTCCTCCCCCAAGCTAGGAGCCCTGCGGGCAGAGTCTCTTAAGGAGCCCCAAGGGGGCATTCCCAGCCTCAAGGTCGGGCATCGGACGAAGTGGTGCTTCCCCTTTCAGTTGTGGATTGAAGAGGGAGCACCTTTCAGCAACCCCTTCTTGCCAAACTGGGGGAGAAATACCACCAGTCCTTCACCGAGGGGTGGCGCTTGAAGGTGTAGAAGTACCTAAACAAGGAAAGAGAGGGCTGAACTTCGACTACATGGCAGAGGGAGAGAAACCCTATCAAAAACTTAAAGGAATTCAATGCAACCGAAGCTAAAAAAATATCCAAAAAGCGGAAAAGGACGACGACGAAGGGCGGAAGCGGAAGCCGGAGTCCGATGCGGAAGGCCTCCTGATACAGGCAAAAATGGCCAGGTGGGGGAGTGCTAGCCCGGTCGGTGGGACCAGGAAGCTCCAGATCATACTCCGGAGGAACTCCATACTGAACCCTTATCAGTAGAAGTTCATCCGGAGTCAGGGAACAGGGGATAGCCCCCAGCGCAAAAATTGGGAGAGGCCCAGCCCTAGACATGGGTTCATCTACAGTGTGGGGATTCTGGGGGGCTGAGGAGGACAAACTCCTGGAGGCGGAGATGCTGGAGGACATCTCGAACGAAAACCCTAAAGATCCTAGAGAAATCAGGCGGGACAAGAGGTGGAAAGTTTGCAGGGGACCAAGCCAGAGGGATGCGGTAGAGGAAAAATGGAGGAGAAAGGGCACCTAGATGGCGAGAACAGAAGTGAAGGTTTCGGGACTAACCTAGATCACTCCGATGGATGTAGAAGGGTGAGGACAGGGATGACTCGAAGAACGCCTAGGGCAAAGGAGGATGCCAAAGAGGATCAGGATTCTCGGAGAGGAAGCAGACGCCAACAGAACTCTTAGGCAGAATGAGACTTCTGAAGGCAGAAAGGCGGGTTTAAATAGACCCTGGGATCCGACGCAATAATGATCATGGATCTCCCCAGGTCGACCCACACTCGCCGCGTGTCCCACTCACAACCACAGGTGGCTAAAAATGGCTGACAGCTGACAGGGCCATTACTGTGCCATTCCTGGGCCAGCACACCAGTGGGGATTCTGAAAGGCCCCTTCGGATCACCCTGATTTGAAAAGACTCTAGCATGCACGCAATAAATGCCAAAATATCTGAGGGCGATCGCACACAGGATTCAAAGAAATAGCTTCGACTGTGAAAATCTTTCTGTACTTCCTTCATTCGAAATTCGAACTTGAAAGTAGGGGGACTGGTGCTGGGTATAAAATACCCCCCAATCGAGGTTCGTGTCAGGAACGACCCCTCAGGGATTCTACCGACGTCCGACCAGCATGGCAACTTCGACTGCAGGTAGACTCCATCCGGACTCCCATGGGAGTCGGACCTCATCTTCAACTTCGACAGCAGGTAGACTCCATCCGGACTCCCACGGGAGCCGGACCTCATCCTCAACTTCAACTGCAGGTAGACTCCATCCAGACTCCCATGGAAGTCGGACCTCATCCTCGACTTCAACAGCGGGGCGACTTCGACCACAGGTAAACTCCGTCCAGACTCCCACGGGAGCCGGACCTCATCCTCGACTTCAACAGCAGGGCGACTTCGACCGTAGGTAAACTCCGTCCGGACTCCCACAGGAGCTGGACCTCATCCTCAACTTCGACTGCAGGTAAACTCTGTCTGGACTCCCACGGGAGCCGGACCTCATCCTTAACTTCGACTGCGGGTAGACTCCGTCCAAACTCCCACGGGAGCCAGACCTCATCCTCAACTTCAACTGCAGGTAGACTCCGTCCGGACTCCCATGGGAGTCCGGACCTCATCCTCGACTTCAACAGCAGGGCGACTTCGACCGCAGGTAAACTCCGTCCGCACTCCCACGGGAGCCGGACCTCATCCTTAACTTCGACTGCAGGTAGACTCCGTCCGGACTTCCACGGGAGCCAGACCTCATCCTCAACTTCGACAGCAGGTAGACTCCGTTCAGACTCCCACGGGAGCCGGACCTCGTCCTCAACTTCAACTACAGGTAGACTCCGTCCGGACTCCCACGGGAGCCAGACCTCATCCTCGACTTCAACAGCAGGGCAACTTCAACTGCAGGTAGACTCCATCCGGACTCCCACGGGAGTCAGACCTCATCCTCAACTTCGACTGCAGGTAGACTCCGTCCGGACTCCCACGGGAGCCGGACCTCCGAGCTTCTACGGCCAGCGGTCCTCGCTTGCCACCTTAATGCCCAAGGCACTCAACGGGATTTACAGCATTCAAGCTCCTCTCAAATGGGCAGCTAGCAACCTTTCTCCGCCAGACACCTCAACCGAACCTCGGCCAACATGCCTGACACCCTGGCAGGCTGCAGTAACGGCCACGCCCCTGCTCCACCTCCTGCGGTGGATTCCGCACGGCTCCATCACTCCCTCGCAGCCGCAGTAACGGCCACACCCCTACTCCACCTCCTGCGGTGGATTTCGTGCGGCTCCATCACTCCCTGGCAGGCTGCAGTAATCGCCATGACTCTGCTCCACTTCCTACGATGGATACCGCACAGTCTCTCCACCCTCTGGCAAGTGGTGACAACGGACGCCGCTCCACTACCCACAACAGGCTCCATGTGGCAGGCCATAGTAATGGCCATGATCCCGCTCCATTACTCCTCGTAATAGATCCCTCCTGGCTCCGAACGGCGCACTGACAGGCGGTAACAAACATCGCCATCAATCTGTTGCCCCCTCCGCCTATAAAAGGGGGACCCAGATACATTATTTTTTAAGCTCTCATTTTATATCCCAAAACTCTTCCAAAATTTCTGTTCGAGCACTCCATTCTTGTTGAGGCAGAGAACTGACTTGAGCATTGGAGGATCTTGCCGGAGCAACTCCAACTCTGATTTAGACTTCTTTTGCAGGTCCCGACGGCGACGGCAACTCCCTCGACTCCAGCTTCTCCGACGCAGGTGGATTTTTGCACCAACAACAGATAACAGGCCGATTCGAGTGCATATTCCCAGAAGGATATCGGCAAGCTGGCAAAACCCATCATGGATTGGACTATGTCTAATAGAGTTCGATTTCTCCTTTCAGACACACCATTATGCTGTGGTATTCCTGGAGGAGTCTATTGTGAGAAACTCATCAGAAAGGTATTCCCCTCCTCGGTAAGATCGAAGAGTTTTAATACTCTTCCCAGTTTATTTTTCTACTTCACTTTGGAATCGTTTGAATATTTCAAATGAATCCGACTTATGTTCCATCAGATAGACATATCCATATCTGGATAGATCATTCGTGCAAGTGATGAAGTAAAAATATGCACCTCTAGCACTTGTGCTCATGGGCCCGCATACATCAGTATGTACTAGGCCCAAGAGCTCAATAGCTCTCTCACCTTTTTCAGTAAAAGGTGACTTGATCATTTTATCAAGAAGACAGGACTCACAGGTTGGAAGTGATTCACAATCACTGACTTCGAGGATTCCCTCTTTAGTCAACCTGTTTATCCTATTCTTGTTTATATGACCTAGCCTATAGTGCCATAAGTAGATATCTGATACACTATCTAATCTAGGATGCTTTCCAGTAGAATAGACTACGTTAACAGGTTGTGATAACATATACACACCATTGTTCAAATATCCACAAAAAATAGTAACACCATTCATAATGATATTATAAACTTATTTTTTTATTGAAATTTTATAATCATTTTTGGTCAGAAGGCCTATAGAAATAATATTTAAAAAGATATTGGGACAGAAATGACAATTATTAAGAACAACGGTATGGAACTCAAATACAAGTTTCAAGATTTCTAATGCTAGAACTAGAACTGATCTTCCATCTCCAATATTCAGGAACCTCTCATCTTGCTCGAATCTCCTACTGACCTGCAATCCCTGCAATGAATTGCAAATATGGTAAGGGCTACCGATATTCAATACCCAATCAGTTATATCACAAATAGATAAATTGCAAGGAGTTATCATATAAATACCTTGTCCAGCAATAGTTTGCTTCTTTCTCTGTCTGTTCAGGTCCGGGGAGGCAATGTACTGAGAATAGTTTCTCTTCTAGTGCTCCTGCTTCTTGCAAAAGAAGCATTCAGCTTGACTCTTTTTAGGCTTGATCTTTTTGGTCTGGCCTTGCACTGATGTCCTAGCCTGAACTTGCACCTTCTTCACTTTCTTCTTCTTGTTCTTCTTTCCTTTCTTAAAGGATCGAGAACTAGAAGATGAACCTCCCACTAAGTTCACCGACTCCTTGTGGAGTTGGTGATCCTTCTCAAAGTTCTGAAGCAACCCTAGTAACAGTGGTAGTTTACTTCAGACTTTGTCATTCTATAATGAGTGAGGAATGGGAGATAAGACTTGGGCAGCGAGTTCAGTATTGCATCTTTCCCAAGCTGCTCATGGAAGGAAAAGCCAAGCTTGCTCAAATGCTCCACCAGCTCAATCATGTACAATACATGATCAGTGATAGAGGCACCATCCTGCATTTTGGCATTGAAGATGGCACAGCTAGTGTTTTGCCTCTCCACATCAGTGGGTGTGCCAAAGGCATCCTCCAATACTTGAAGCATGTCCTTTGGCTGAGCCGTCTTAAATCTGTGATTGAACTCGTCGCTCATGGCAGCCAGCATGATGCAGCACACCGTGATTCGATCACTGAGTCAGTTTTGGTAAGTGTCTCTGACTATTCCACATGCATTGGTAGATGGCTCCTCAGGTGCAGGATCCGTTATCGCATATAAGATCCGTTCATGCTCCAAGACTATCTTCAACTTTTGGTACCAGCTACCGAAGTTGGGTCCCACCAACTTATCATTGTCCAACAATGATCAGAGCGATAGGAAAGTGGCCATATCTGCATAAAGAAAAATCATAATCTAATTAGTAATTGATTCATTAAACCTAAAGATTTGGACTTTAATCAAAAGATTTCTCTCACTATTTTATTTGAATTGGTAGCCTCTACTTCCAATTCGAGGAATTACCCTAATTCCTTAATGGGTACTCGAATCCACTTAGACTGCACATAAATCCAACTTTGGTTGGCCAACCCATGTACATCTAAGAGTAGGTTCATAACTAATTATTTCTCTAAATAATTTTTAGTAATTTTAATTTTACCCCAGTCCCTAATCAATAGACTTTGGCCTTCACTGAAAAGGTCTGGTTAGGTCCAACCATTAACATGACCATACTTGACCTATCTAGCCAATGAATGATTAGGCCTAACTTTGGTTGGCTAACCTAACCACCATTTAGAAAGATGTAGTCAAAAAATCATATTATGAATGATAATTCCATTAGCCGATAAGCACCAAACCTTTGGGCCTCCAATAATTATCCAACTGATGGATCCTTTATCATCCACTTAATGGAAGGATATGATCTAGTTATCACCATAACTATTTCATTTTAAGGATCTAATAATTTTAGAGGATTTAATTGATTTAGAAGAGAAGGTCAAATGAACCAGCTTATCATAATCCTCCCACTGGCTTCACCAAGTCAGCTTAAGGGAGACCATTAAAAGGGTTGGTCTAGGAGTACCTAAATCAGTCACACTGATTTACCTAGCTGATATGGGTCAGCTCAAATAGTCAAGTGATCCGATCAAAATAGAATTTCACCAAGAGACCAGAAAAGTTTGATCGGTGGGAGGGTCTTCCAAAGCTTGCCTTAGACACCATTAGAAATGGTTAGGTAAGCAAGCTGCCAATTAAAAATCACCGATCTAATTTATCTTAGATACCAACTGGTTTAATTAGTTTTGATTAGATCAACCTAACAGTTCATGCTAGACCGCTTAGCCAAGAATCAAGTCCATTTGGTTCTCGTTAAAGACATGGACTTGACTAACTACAACTATTGTAATTGATCTAGAGAATCCTTGACCTAATCTAAGACAACAATGTAGGAACCAGATCTAGGGTTTCAGGATTAGATCTTGAAACTTTTTCAAGATCATACAGTGGAAGACTAAAATAAATCAAAATTTATTTTTTAAAATCAGAGAATCCTTAGATCTAAGATCCTATTACATAATTATTACATAGCATTAAATCAAAAATTAAAATATATATATACAGCATGAACTACATGTTGATCATATCAACATGTTTCTATACTACATCTAATGTATGTATTAAACAATAGATCAGATCTATTTATCTTGCAAGTTAGACGTTCTAACCTCTCTGATCTGAGCTTGAGGATGATGTTGCAAGCCGCACATGCATCCGACCTCTAGGAGTCATCCACACGAGCCCACGAATCTCGATCAGAAGTCCTGCTTCAGGAAATCAGCACAGTATGCTAGTACTGCACTGATCCTTCTTTGATGGTTGATCAGGTACCTCTTTCTTTTTGATTTGGACCCTTCCAAAGATGAAAAGTAGAAGGAGGAGTTTCAGATCTGAGACACTCTCAGAAAGCTCAAGATGGAGGGAGGAAAGATATGAAAACAAACAACCCTAGAAGAAGACCCTCTTCTTCTTCTCGTTTCTCTCTCTAGACACCCTAACTTGTGTCTTTTATATCTCCACGACCCAAAGGTCTTTCTCTTTGATTTTTTGAAAAACCAAAGCTCTCTCAAATATCTATCTTCACCAAAAATTTTATGAAGAAACTCATTTTATATAGAGAGATATGATAGAGTCCTTGTCTAGGTCAAATACCTAGTCAGGGCTCATCCAAACATGGCAAGTTAAGGGGCGCCCAACTCTTGAGCACCTCCTCTTTATTTTCATGCATGGATTACTAGCAAAAGGTATATAATGTGTACCCTAAAATCATAAAAATTCCAAAAAAAATTTGGATAGATTCGGTGCAAAATTGAAAGAGTTTTGGATTTCTAAAACTCTATCTCATAGAATTCGAAATCCAAACTTATTCCTTTTTGATTTGATCCAAACCACCTTCCATGTAAGAAAGAAGAGAGGAGACCTTTTGTGAATATGGGAGAGATCTGGGAGAGGGCTTTTGTCACACAAAATAAGAGGAGATTGGCATTGAATGAGAGAGAGGGCGTGGGGAAGGCTTATGTGGTGCAAGGTGGAATCCTAGTCTTACTAGGATTCTATCTTATGATTTGTTTTAATTTGGTTTCTCAAACCAAATCAAATCAAAATTAGATTAACCTAATTAAAATAGGTCTTAACTCAATTAAGAACCTAATTTAATCAGATTAAATTAGATTTAAATCTGATTTAATTTTTTAATCAAATTAGAAATTAGATTGACCCAAGTCCTAGTTGAACTAGGACTAGTTTTTTCTTGCACTTGGCTTATCCAATAAATCAATTGGACTTGATCCAATCAAGTTCAAACTAAATCTAATTAAATTATATTTAATTAGACTTAATTTTAGCTCATTGGCTTAATCAAATTAAGCCAATTAGCAATTGAATTGCTAATCGATCCTCCTGCAACACTTGCACTGGGTTAAATGTCAATCATATTGATCATTTAACCCTAGAACGATTCTTAATCATTGATCAACCATCCGATCGGATTAAGAACTCTAATGTGTGTGACCTCATAGGTCCGAAGCTAAGCCAGTAGAACAAGAATAAATTTTGTACCAATCGAAGTGACCATCTAGCAATGGTACCCGATGATCGGATAGGTCGAATGTGTAGAACAACATCCTTAGAACCCATGCGGATATAGTTTTCATATAATTCATCCCCTTGACCAAAATGATCATAGGACACCCCAGAGTTCAACTGTCAACTCTGATCAGGTTGTCCACATTGTATTTCAAAATATCAAATCCATCTGATGGATTACCCTGGTCAAGGTTTTGCTAAATTGAAATACAGCGACTCATTCTTCTCCAACTCTTGGAGTGGTCAATCCCATCTCGATCACACTCTGACTTCGCAAGTACTTGACTGTGCCCAAAAGCCTTTCATCTCTAAATTAAAAATTCAGTTAGTCCAGTACCAAGGCACAGTGAGTTGCTTGCAAGTCATTGAGGCGATCTCAAGTCTAAGGGACACTTATACCTATATCCCATCAGAGACATTCTCGACAGCAGAATACTCTGGAGTTCGTCATGTTCAATGATGATGTACCAGTACATCTCACCTGTATGCCATACCAGTATCTTCACACTCTTTGGTTAAGAGGACAACCAACCCATATGGCCTACAGCGACCTATGCTCGATAGTAGCTGTCGTCCTTATTAACAGCCTATCATTTGGTCATGAACTGTTTTAAGGACTAATCGATAAATTCTCTCTTTATCGAATCTAAATAGTCCTAAGGACTTCATCATAACAACGGAGTTCATTAGAAGATGAAAGCTTATGATGAAAATATCAAATATATTTTATTTATTAACAAATCAATTACAATACTTGGTTGCTCAATCGTCAACAGCTTGACGATTGGCTTTTTGGGACACATTTTCCAACAACTCCCACTTGTCCTAAAGCCACTCGGCATAGTATCTAATACCCATCTTCGACTTGTGGTTGTCAAACTCCTTTATCGCCAGGGCTTTAGTGAAGGGGTCGGCTAGGTTCTCTTTTCCGTCGATCTTCTGAAGGTCGACGTCACCTCGATCCACGATCTCTCAGACCAGGTGGAAGTGGCCCAAGATGTGCTTCGTCCGCTGATGTACTTTGGGTTCCTTCGCCTGAGCTATGGCACCAGTGTTGTCACAGTAGAGCAGGACCGGATCATCGAGGGAGGGTGCTCCTCTGAGCTCGTTGATGAATTTCCTCAGCCACACAGCTTCCTTCGCGGCATCCGATGCTGTGATGTACTCCACTTCACAAACAGAGTCCGCCACAGTATGTTGCTTGGAACTCTTCCAGCAGATGGCTCCACCATTCAGAGTAAAGATATAACCCGACACGCTCCTGCTGTCATCATGGTCAGATTGGAAGCTAGAGTCTGTGAACCCCACAAGTTTCAGATCTGACTCACCATAAACCAACCATTGGTCCTTAGTATTTCTCAAATACTTAAGGATGGCTTTAACCACTTTCCAGTGATTTTCTCCAGGATCAGATTGGTATCTACTCACTACTCCTAGTGAGTATGCCACATCTGGTCTTGTACATGTCATGGCGTACATGATAGATTCCACGGCTGAAGCATATGGGACTCTACTCATACGCTCTCTCTTTTCAGGAGTTGTCGGATAATCCTTCTTAGAGAGAGAAATTCCTTGGCCTATCGGTAGATAGCCCTTCTTAGAATTCTCCATGCTAAACCTCTTCAGCACAGTGTCTATGTACATGGACTGGGATAACCCAAGCATCCTTTTAGATCTATCCCTATAGATCTTCATCCCTAGGATGTAGGATGCTTCACCCAAGTCCTTCATGGAGAACTGTGATGACAACCAAACTTTTATTCGCTGTAGTGTGGGGATGTTATTTCCGATTAAGAGAATGTCATCCACGTACAAGACAAGGAATACCACAATTGGACCATTTGCCCATTTATAGATGTAGGGCTCTTCTCCATTCTTAATGATGCCATACGTTTTGATCACCTTATCAAAATGCATGTTCCAACTCCGAGAAGCTTGCTTCAATCCATAAATGGATCTCTAAAGCTTGCACACCTTGGACTCATCTGTGGATGTAAACCCCTCAGGTTGTATCATATACACCTCTTCGGTCAGCTCTCCATTTAGGAAAGCTGTCTTTACATCCATCTGCCAGATCTCATAATCCAGATGGACAGCTATTGCAAGTATTATCCAAATGGATTTGAGCATTGCCACAGGGGAAAACATCTCGTCATAGTCAATACCATAACGTTGACGATACCCCTTGGCGACCAGATGGGCTTTATAGGTCTCCACCTTTCCGTCTGCGTCCCTCTTCCTTTTGGAGACCCATTTACACCCAATGGGTTTAACCCCTTCAGGTGGATCAACCAATGTCCATACATCATTGACCTTCATGGACTCCATTTCGGATTTCATGGCTTCAAGCTATTTCTCAGAATCAGGTCTCTGCATTGCATTCATATAGGTGATCGGATCCTTATTATTCTCATCAAGTTCGATCGGATCACCATCCTGGACCAAGAAACCATAGTATCTGTCCGGCTGATGTGGTACTCTACCGGATCACCTTAATGGTGCAGGTACATTGGGCTCCGAATCTGATCTAATCATATCCGACTCAGGTTCAGCTATTGGTGTCGGTCCTTCTACCTGTTGAACTTCATCAAGTTCAACCTTAGAGGCAACGGTTCCTTCACCAAGGAACTCTTTTTCTAAAAAGATTGCCTTAAGGCTGACGAACACCTTTTGTTTATCAGTATGGTAGAAAAAATATCTTTTTGTCTCTTTGGGGTACCCTATGAATGAGCATTTGTCAGACCTAGGTCCAAGTTTGTCTGTCACTAATTGTTTGACATAGGCCGGGCACCCCCAGACCCTAAGATGTGAAAGTGCTGGCTTACGTCCCATCCATATCTCATATAGAGTCTTAATTACAGACTTACTTGAAATCCTATTTAACAGATAACATGCCAATTCGAGTGCATATCCCCAGAAGGATATCGGCAAGCTAGCAAAACCCATCATGGATTGGACCATGTCTAACAGAGTCTAATTCCTCCTTTTAGACACACCATTATGCTGTGGTGTTCTTAGAGGAGTCCATTGGGAGAGAATTTCATTCTCTTCTAGATATGTGAGAAACTCACTAGAAATATATTTTCCTCCTCGATCAGATCGAAGAGTTTTAATACTCTTTCCAGTTTATTTTTTTACTTCACTTCGGAATCGTTTGAATATTTCAAATGAATCCGACTTATGTTTCATCAGATAGACATATCCATATCGGGACAGATCATCCATGAAAGTTATGAAGTACAAATATCCACCTCTAGCACTGGTGCTCATGGGCCCGCATACATCAGTATGTACTAGGCCCAAAAGCTCAGTAGCTCTCTCACCTTTTCCAATAAAAGGTGACTTGGTCATTTTACTAAGAAGATAGAACTCATAGATTGGAAGTGATTCACAATCACTGACTTCGAGGATTCTCTCTTGAGTCAACCTGTTTATTCTGTTCTTATTTATATGACCTAGCCTACAGTGCCATAAGTAGATATCTGACACACTATCTAATCTAGGGTGCTTGCCAGTAGAATAGACTCTTATCGGGCTTCATCTTTCTGGTCTGACCCTGCACTGATGTCCCAGTCTGAACATGCATCTTCTTCACTTTCTTCTTCTTATTCTTCTTCCCTTTCTTAAAGGGTCAAGAACCAGAAGACGAACCTCCCACTAAGTTCACTGACTCCTTGTGGAGTTGGTGATTCTTCTCAAAGTTCTGAAGCAACCCCAGTAACTCGTGGTAGTTTACTTCAGGCTTTATCATTCTATAATGAGTGAGGAATGGGAGATAAGACTTGGGTAGCGAGTTCAGTATTGCATCTTTTCCAAGCTGCTCATGCAAGGGAAAGCCGAGCTTGCTTAATCGTTCCATCAGCTCGATCATGTACAATACATGATCAGTGATAGAGGCACCATCCCGCATTTTGGCATTGAAGATGGCACAACTAGTCTTGTGCCTCTCCACATCATCGGGTGTGCCAAAGGCATCCTCCAACACTTGAAGCATGTCCTTTGGCTGAGCCATCTCGAATCTACGACTGAACTCGTCGCTCATGACAGCCAGCATGATACAGTGCACCGTGGTTCGATCACTGAGTCACTTCTGGTAAGTATCTCTGACTGTTCCACGTGCATTGATAGCTGGCTCCTCAGGTGCAGGATCTATTATCACATATAGGATCCGTTCATGCTCCAGGACTATTTTCAACTTTCGATACTAGCTACCAAAGTTAGGTCCCACCAACTTATCATTGTCTAACAATGATCGGAGCGATAGAGAAGTGGCCATATTTGCACAAAGGAGAACCATAACCTAATTAGTAATTGATTCATTAAACCTAAAGATTTGGACTTTAATCAAAAGATTTCTCTCACTATTTTATTCGAATTGGTAGCCTCTACCTCCAATTCGAGAAATTACCCTAATTCCTTAGTGGGTACTAGAATCCACCTAGACTGTACACAAGCCCAACTTTGGTTGGCCAACCCATGTACATCTAAGGGTAGGTTCATAACCAATTATTTTCTAATCAATTTCTAGTAATTTTAATTTTGCCCCAGAAATCTAATCAGTAGGCTTTGGCCTCCACTGTAAGGATCCGGTTAGGTCCAACCATTAACATGATCATACTTGGTGTATCTAACCAACGAATGATTAAGCCCAACTTTGGTTGGCTCATCTAACCACCATTAGAGAGACACTTCCAAGTCATCATATGATGAGTGATAATTTCATTAGTCAATAAGCACCAGGCCTTTGGGTCTGTAATGATTATTGAGTTAATGGACTCATTATCAAACACCTTAATGGGAGGCTATGACTCAGTTATCTCCATAACTTTATCATTTTAAAGACCTAATAATTTTAGAAGATTTAAATAATATAGAGGATGAGGTCAGATGAACCAGCTTATCATGATCCTCCCACTGGCTTCACCAAGTCAGCTTAAGGGAGACCATTAAAAGGGCTGGTCTAGGAGCACCTAAATCAGTCACATTGATTTATCTAGCTGACATGGGTCAGCTCGAATAGTCAAGTGATCCAATCAAAACATAATTTCACCAAGAGGCCAGGTAAGTTCGATTAGTGAGAGGGTCTGCCAAAGCTTGCCTTAGACACCATCAGAAATGGCCAGATAAACGGGCTCCTGATTAAAAACCATCGATCTGGTTTACCTTAGACACCAACTGGTTTAATTAGTTTCGATTAGATCAACCTAACAGTTCATGCTAGACCGCTTAGCCAAGAATCAAGTCTATTTAGTTCTCGTTAAAGATATGGACTTGACCAACTACAACTATTGTAATTGATCTAGAGAATCCTTGACCTAATCTAAGACAACAATTGATTAGATTTAGTCAATTCTCTAATTAAGTCCATCTTCAATCTAACCATAGGTCTAACCCAATTAATGGACCTAATTCCCACTAACCCATTAACCCAATGTGTTATGGTTTGTGTCTTAGGTTCTTCGATTCACAATCCTAGAACCTAATCAAACAACTTCTTAATTCTTAATTAAGTTTTGGGCTGAGGGTTGGGTTCGGCTTTTTAAAAAATAATTTTCATATTTGTAAAATAATTTTACAATATGATTCTACCAACCATATTGCATGTTTGATTCATAATCAAGATACAAGTGAAATAAACATGAAACTACTTTAGATCTAATCTAAACAGGTTCATGTAATTGAAATAATTTCAACTTTAAATAATTTTTTTGCACAAAAGTTATTAACAAAGAGATTTTATTTCAGATTTAAACATCTTTTAAATCTAATAAATCATAAATTTAATCTAGATCATATCTAACAAATTTATGATTAAAGATAGATCTACACAAACTAGGACAACCTTTGCACTGTAAGGGGTAAACCTTACAATAGGACAACCTAGCAGTTTGTGATTGATCTAAAATTTTAATTTCAGATTTAATAATCAGATTATAAATTAGATCTAATCTAAGAAATAATCTAAGCATATATAAATAATCATGTAATAAAGAACCTGAAAGGAATATGCCCTATAAGCCAATCGAAATTTGTATATTGATGGGTTTTCCTTGTAATCTTTCAGACTTATGTATTGACTCTTTAAATAATAAAAGACATTTTCATCATATGTTGCATCTTACTTTAGTAATGATTATGATGAACTTCATAAATCAGAAAAATGGGTTTAGGGTTATGATGAGATCATACCTATAAGACCTAAAATCCTAAAAATCCTGATTTAGAATATTCCTAGTCATAGGAGCATTGAGTAGGAGATCAATGTTCCAGATAGATTAGCACTTTCTATGTATGCTCGATGAAGAGGGTGGCAGATCTCATATGCCACTTGTGTGAGATACTAATACAAGGAAGTGGGTGCTCATTAGAGAATGAGTTCACTGAATTGATCCACTTAAGAAACATCTTATGGAATTTACTTACCTGTCAAGAGATGTTTTCTTATAGTGGGAGTTGTGCATGTAATCCTTTAACCTGAGACTACCATAGAACCTTGTATACATGAATCCATATTTTTGGTTCATACTCATTCATGACTTAGTCATGTACGGGGTGTTCTAGATATGGTAGAATGTGTATGGAGGTTGTGAGTAGGTCAACATGGAATCGATCACTCCTGGTAAGAGAAAATTGCATCCTACTTGTTCTGATCGATTGATGATTTAGGAAGCCTTTGATCAAAGCAAAATAAAAATTAGAAAGAGTTTCTAATATTTTATTAATTGAATCATCATATAAGATTGAGAGAAATATGAGTATGATATTGGATTTGACATCATTCCATATCCAGAGTCATATTTGGGGTGCAGGGAGATTGCAGGATCCAATTGCACGATAACTTTCCACTGAAGGATATTTTTGGTATTTTCATCAAAAATTTTATATCTTTCAAGTAGACATGATACGTTGCTAGACATCAATCTTGTCTTATGGGTTTGATCGAATTAAAGAGTTTAATTCAATCACCAATTAGAAAGAGTTCTAATTGCTGAAATCGGGTTAGCTCGATTGGATCTAGATCGGTTAGATTAAATTCTAATCAAATCAAATCGACTTGAACTCGGATCTATTGCTGGCTAGATGTGGAACCCAATGGGTCATACACAAAGTATATTGATCAGGGGTCTAATTGGATTAGATCATGTTTGCAAAATTGACATGCTAGCACATGTTGCAAAAAACTAGCACCTTGTTTCGAATCAGGTTTAAAATTGATTCCAGATTGGGATAATTAAAGCTAAATTAATTCAAATCAATTTTGGATTTGAGTTGGATCAGCCTTTTGTTGCATGTACCAAAAATTTGGAGCCAGGAAACCAATTCTCCATGAGTCAAGAATTTTTCTTGTGCATGGGTGCAGTTTTTGTGTACAGAAATAGTTTTCGCATCCCATGAGATGGGATGCCTCATCCTCAAGCTTATCCTATGTTCTATAATGAAATAAATTTTTGGACGATTTATACCTTTATTTTGAGCATCAAGAATTTTTTTAAAGTTAAAATTCCATCTGGTTTAATCGTGGAAATTTGTTGAAGTTGGAAATCCTGTCAGCCTGATCCATGTGCCTGACCAAGAGTCCAACTTGTGAAGGACTCTAACCCATTTGTCATGCCACTTTTTAATCTAAATTTTTTCCATGATATTCTAATATTAGTACCTTAATTTTTGGCCATTGGATAGACAAAATTACATTGATGGGTGGTGGAGAAAAATTATGCCATGCGTAGCTATGCGACTCATCAGAGAATCATCGAGAAAAATATTTCGAAGAGTCCTTCTGCATGAAGCATCTCTTGGATTTTTTTCTGATGATTGCCATGTGTCAAAAACTTTTAGATAGGCATGAGAATTCATCAGGAGGCATGAGATTTTTTGATGGATGCGAGATGGCACGTGGAAGAGGCGCAAAAAATTCTCGAAGGCAACCCATCGCTAAGTATTTAAAGGGGGGTGCACCGGGGGATTGGATTCATTCAGATTTCCAATTCCTCCTTTCTTTCTAACATCCTCTCCCTATTGTCCAATTAGTCTCTTCCTTCTCTTGTTAGGACAAGTCCAAAAATAGAAAGGACAAGTTCAATTTTAGGACAAGAGTCTAGGAAGAGAATTAAGGAAGACAAGGAGAGAAGAAAGGTAGGGATAGGAAGGCTAGGAGAAGAAGAAGAGCGTCTTGAGGTCCTGGTGTTCAAGAAAATTCTCAGAGTGAGAATTTTGGAGGAAAAATTATCTCAAAGAGTTGGTATTCTGATCATAGTCCTGTGTGGATCACTGTTGGAGGGCGAACACTTGGGCGCCTGTTGGAGGTTCTGCCGAAATTTGGATTAAGCGCTGCAGGTATTCTTCTATAACTTAAATTTAATCTTGAATTTATGTTATATATGATTGTTAATCATCAAGGAGATACTGGTTTAAGGGTTTAATATTTAGTATTTCTTTATTAAAATTTTGAAATCCATTATGTTTCCACTGTGCATGCCCACTCTGAAACCCTACAGTGGTATCAGAGCCGGCCTTGTTTGGTTCAATCATATATACATAATATTTATGTGATCCATAGTATGATTTATACTATAAAATGATTTATGCTTTCATATGATGATATGAAATAATACATATATCATTCACCACTTCATCATCTTGACATAAGGTTATCCTAGCATAACGGGATTATGCTGCAAGGTTGTCCTAGGATGATGAATGTCCATATGTTACACTTGCACATGTAGAAAATTTTAATGTTGATACATAAATGGGTATTATGTAGTTAGAATGTGCATGAGACCAAATAAAAGCCCTCATTAGAAAATTATATTAAGTGGTAGTGATATGCAACTATGGGTTAACCAATTCTTGATCAATTGATCAATTGGTGTCTAGGAAAGTGCTATAGGTGGTTTTTTAATTGATTCCGTTGTCTGACCTGGCCAATTTATTGGTGTCTAAGGAAAGCAACGGAGGGACCCCCACCTTACTTACCTGGCCAATTTGATTAAGCGATCTTGATATTGAAAAACCCTAATGTTGAAAACACTATTAAGGGCCTTCCTTCATGCTAGGTTAATGTTACATCATGAACTATGGCTAGTTTGTTGTGTTAACATGAGGCTTGTCATAAGGATTGATATAACATAATCCTGGTGCATAGAAGATGCTTACGGCAATTTTGAATATACTGCTTTGTTGTGTTAACACAAGGGCAGTTATATTAGAATTTGACTGTATTGAAATGAAGGGTCTAACTTAACTAAAATATTATAGCTTGTTGTGTTAACACAAGGCTAATAATATTTTAGAGGCCAAGATATAATATTGAAAATTACATGAGATGCCATTGGAAAGAGTTTCCTACCTATGAACTCATAAGGGTTTGTTGTGTTAACACAACATCATTATGAGGAATTAGGGTATCAATCCCACTAAGATAAATATAACATATGTCTCGTTCATCATAGTAGAGGGTTATGATATTCGATAAAATAATGAGAGGTACAATTAAATCTAAAGACCTTATTTAGTTGTATGAGTTAATATGAGTTGTTTGCTTATGTAATATTCTTTAATTATTGTAGATTAAATTCTACAAATGCCATCTTCACTATTCTTGCGAGGAATTTTAGATTTCAATAAGTTGACCGGTCTCAATTATGTGGACTGATTGAGGAATTTAAAGATCGTACTCACTCAGGAGAAACTCTCCTATATTCTTGACATCCCTGAACCACAAGAGGTTGGGGATGATGCCACAGAAGAGGAGGTATCCACATACAGGATGTGGAAGAATGACAGTTTGACTGTCAAGTGCATCATACTGGCCTCTATGAGCAATGAGTTGCAGAGGCAGCATGAGAGCATGGATACTCAATCCATACTCCTCAATCTTAAAGAGTTGTATAGAGAACAGAGTAGAACTGCCAGATATGAGATATCTAAGTAGTTATTCCGTGCTAGAATGACTGAGGGATCATCCGTACAAGACCATGTCCTGAAAGTCATTGATCTGATCACTAGATTGGGACAACTTGGTTTTGTGATGGATGGAGAATTAAGTCAGAATTTGATCCTGCAATCTCTTCCCGAGTCATTCGCTCAGTTTGTTGTGAACTATCATATGAACAAACTGAATACCTCCTTACCTGAGTTGTTAAATATGCTTAAGATAGCTGAGAGCCATATTAAGAAAGAAAAGGCTCCACTTCTTCTTGTGGGTAAAACCTCTAAGAAGAAGTCAGGTTTTAAGGGTTTAAAGAAAGCACTGAATCCTAAGGGTGGCAAGATGAAGAAGAAGGGGAAAAAAGTCTCCGGATAGGGTACCTGTTTTCACTGCGGCAAGGCAAGACACTAGAAAAGAAATTGCAAATTATATCTTGCAACTATAAAGGCAGGTGCAAGCGATGCACCAAAAGGTATGTATGAGATACATACAATTTTGTCATTAAGTTCTTCCAATTCAGACTCTTGGGTATTGGATACTGCCTGCAGTTCTCATATCTGCAAGTCATTACAGGGGCTGCAGAACATTAGTGCTGAAGAAGGGTGACTTCGAGCTCTACGGCGCTGGAGGAGAGTCAATCCAAGCAGAGACTGTAGGGACATATATGTTAAAGTTACCTTCTGAAAAGATCTTAAAGCTAGAAAATGTTATTATATGCCTAAGATCATTAGAAATATTATTTTTGTATCGTTACTATTGCAATGAGGTTATGAAATAAATGGAAAGAGCAATAGTTGCTTAATTTCTTTTTCTAATAAAATTATCTATCATGGCGTTATTAATAATGGTCTTCTAATTCTATCTAATGACAATGTTTTCCATATTAATGAAAGTAAAAAGCGAAAGAGAGAAGAGTTGAATAATACTTTACTTTGGCATTGTCGACTTAGTCATATAAGTGAGACAAGGATTAACAAGTTATACAAAGAAGAATTCTTTGATCTTTATGATTATGAATCATTAGGTACTTGTGAATCTTGTCTTATGGGAAAAATGACTAAGACTCCATTTAGTGGACATGGAGAAAGGACAAGTGAGTTATTAGGACTTGTACATACTGATATATGTGGTCCTGTGACAACAGAAGCCAGAGGAGGATACTCTTATTTTATAACGTTCACTGATGATTTATCTAGGTTTGGATATGTGTATCTTATGAAACACAAGTCCGAAGCCTTTGATAAATTTAAAGAGTATCAAAGTATGGTCGAGAAATAAATTGGAAAAAGTATTAAAATCCTTCGATCTGATCGAGGAAGAGAATACTTATCCAATGAATTTTTAGATCATCTTAAAGAAAATAGAATTTTCTCAGAATGGACCCCTCCCTATACACCACAGCTAAATGGTGTAGCAGAAAGGAGGAATCGCACTTTATTAGATATGGTGCGGTCCATGATGTGCCTTACAGATTTGCCAATTTCTTTCTGGGGATATGCCCTAGAAATTGCTGTCTATATCTTGAATAGAGTACCTTTAAAATCTATACCAAGCACTCCATATGAGATATGGAGAGGAAAAAAGTCTAATCTTAAGTATCTTAAGATATGGGGCTGTCCAGCTTATGTTAAAAAAAAATTTGGACATAAGCTGAGTGCTAGGGCAGATAAATGCTTGTTTGTAGGTTATCCTAAAGAGAGTATAGGATACCTCTTTTACCATTCTACTGAACATAAGGTGTTTGTCAGTAAATATGCCACTTTTATGAAAAAAGAGTTTATCCTAGAAAGAGGCAGTGGGAAGAAAATTGAACTTGGAGAAGTTCAAGACCTATAAATGCAAGCACAAGATGATCCTCAATCAAAAATATCCATTAATGAAGTACAAACATAAAGTACACCTCTTCTTCATAGGTCGGATAGGGTGCGGAATGCACCTATGAGGTATGGATTTGTTATTGAGAATAATGAAGCCCACATCATTGAGAATGATGAACCTTTGACCTATACGGAAGCCATCATGAGAAGGGACTCAGACAAATGGCTAGAGGCTATGAAATCCGAAATGGACTCCATGTATTCCAACCAAGTGTGGACTTTGGTTGATGCACCAGAGGGTGTGACCCCTATTGGATGTAAATGGGTCTATAAGAAAAAGATTGGAGTGGATGGCCAAGTTGAAACTTATAAAGCTAGATTAGTAGCCAAAGATTTCAGGCAAAAATAGGGTATTGATTATGATGAAATATTTTCACCTATTGCCATGCTCAAATCTATATAGATTATGCTTGCAATAGCAGCATACCATGATTATGAGATTTGGCAAATGGATGTGAAGACCGCCTTCCTTAATGGTTATCTTGAAAAAGAGGTTTACATATCTCAGCCAGAAGGATTTGTCTCAAAAGGGAGAGAAAATTAGGTATGCAAGCTTAAGAAATCTATTTATAGATTACAACAGGCCTTGAGGAGTTGGAACATCTGATTTGATGTTACAGTCAAAGAGTTTGACTTTATTAAAAATGTGGATGAACCTTGTATATACAAGAAGACTAGTGGGAGTGCCATTATCTTCTTAGTTTTATATGTGGATGACATACTTCTTATTGGAAATGATATCCCAATATTACAATCGGTCAAGACATGGCTATCAAGTAAGTTTTCCATGAAGAATTTGGGTGAAGCATCTTATATACTAGGTATAAAGATCTATAGGGATAGATCTAAGAAGATGTTAGGCTTGTCCCAATCCAGGTACATAGACTTAGTGCTAAAGAGGATTAGCATGGATGGAAGTAAAAGAGGTTATTTACCCATGAGTCAAGACATACATCTCTCTAAAAGGATATCTCCTAAAACACCGAAAGAGAGAAATAGAATGAGTTCTATTTCCTATGCTTCGGCAGTAGGGTCGATCATGTATGCTATGCTATGTACTAGGCCTGATGTTGCCTATGCCTTAGGCATAGTTAGTAGATTTCAGGCTGATCCAGGAGAAGATAATTGGAAAGCAGTGAAAAATATTCTTAAGTACCTAAGAAGGACTAAAGATATTTTTTTAATATATGGAGGATCTGATTTAAAACTAGAAAGTTATTCTGACTCTAGTTTCCAATGAGACCCTGATGATAGTAAGTCCACTTCAGGGTATGTCTTTATTCTTAATGGTGGAGCTGTTAGTTGAAAAAGTTCCAAGCAGCAAACTATAGCTGACTCAACCACTGAGGCAGAATATATAGCTGCAAGTGAAGCCACCAAGGAAGCTGTCTGGATGAAGAAGTTCATCACTGAGTTGGGTGTCGTTCCTGAGATTAAGAATCCAGTACAACTTTACTGTGATAATACTGGAGTAGTTGCTCAAGCAAAGGAACCAAGGTCTCATCATAAATTCAAGCACATTCTAAGATGCTTCCATCTCGTTCGTGAAATAATCGAAAGACAAGATGTTGTTATTGAACGAGTAGAAACAAAGAATAACATAGCAGACCCATTCACTAAGGCTCTACCATAGCAGCAGTTCGATCGCCATCTCGATTGTATGGGGATAAAATATAAGGGTGATTGACTTTAGTGCAAGTGAGAGATTGAAAGGAATTTGCCCTACAAGCCAATCGAAATTTGTATTTTGATGGATTTTTCTTGTAATCTTTCAGACTTATGTATTGACTCTTTAAATAATAAAAGCCATTTTCATCATATGTTGCATCTTTCTTTAGTAATGATTATGATGAACTCCATAAATCAGAAAAATGGGTTTAGGGTTATAATGAGATCATACCTATGAGACCTAAAATCCTAAAAATCCTGATTTAGAATATTCCTAGTCATAGGAGCATTGAGTAGGAGATCAATGTTTTGGATAGATTAGCACTTTCTATGTATGCTCGATGAAGAGGGTGACAGATCTCATATGCCACTTGTGTGAGACACTAATACAAGGAAGTGGGTGCTCATTAGAGAATGAGTTCACTGAATTGATCCGACTTAAGAAACATCTTATGGAATTTACTTACCTGTCAAGAGATGTTTTCTTATAGTGGGAGTTGTGCATGTAATCCTTTGACCTGAGACTACCATAGAACCTTGTATATATGAATCCATATTTTTAGTTCATACTCATTCATGACTTAGTCATGTACGGGGTGTTCTAGATATGGTAGAATGTGTATGGAGGTTGTAAGTAGGTTAACATGGAATCGATCACTCCTGGTAAGAGGAAATCGCATCCTACTTGTTCTGATCGATTGATGATTCAGGAAACCTTTGATCAAAGAAAAATAAAAATTAGAAAGAGTTTCTAATATTTTATTAATTGAATCATCATATAAGATTGAGAGAAATATGAGTATGATATTGGATTTGACATCATTCCATATCTAGAGTCATATTCGGGGTGCAGGGAGATCGCAGGATCAAATTGCACGATAACTTTCCACTGAAGGATATTTTTGGTATTTCTATCAAAAATTTTATATCTTTCAGGTAGACATGATATGTTGCTAGACGTCAATCTTATCTTATGGGTTTGATCGAATTAAAGAGTTTAATTCAATCACTAATTAGAAAGAGTTCTAATTGCTGAAATCGGGTTAGCTTGATTGGATCTAGATCAGTTAGATTAAATTCTAATCAATTCAAATTGACTTGAACTCGGACCTATTGCTGGCTAGATATGGAATCCAATGGGTCACACATAAAGGGTATTAATCAGGGGTCTAATTGGATTAGATCATGTTTGCAAAATTGACATGCTAGCACATGTTGCAAAAAACTAGCTCCTTGTTTCGAATCGGGTTTAAAATTGATTCCAGATTGGGCTAATTAAAGCTAAATTAATTCGAATCAATTTTGGATTTGAGTTGGCTCAGCCCTTTTCTGCATGTACCAAAACTTTGGAGCCAGGAAACCAATTATCCACGAGTCAAGAATTTTTCTTGTGCGTGGGTGCAGTTTGTGTGCAGAAATAGTTTTCGCATCCCATGAGATGGGATGCCTCATCCTTGAGCTTATCCTATGTTCCATAGTGAAATAAATTTTTGGATAATTTCTAACTTTATTTTGAGCATCAAAAATTTTTTTGAAGTTAAAATTCCTTCTGGTTTAATCATGGAAATTCGTTAAAGATGGAAATCCTGTCAGCCTGATCCATGCGCCTGACCAAGAGTCCAACTTGTGAAGGACTCTAACCCATTTGTCATGCCACTTTTTAATCTAAATTTTTTTCCACGATATTCTCATGTTAGTGCCTTAATTTTTGGCCATTGGATGGATAAAATTACATTGATGGGTGGTAAAGAAAAATTATTCCATGCGAAGCTGCGTGACTCATCGGAGAATCATCGAGAAAAATATTTTGAAGAGTCCTTCTGCATGAAGCGTCTCTTGGATTTTTTTTCGATGATTGCCATGTGTCAAAAACTTTTAAATAGGTATTATAATTCATCAGGAGGTGTGAGATTTTTTGATGGATGCGAGATGGTGCATGGAAGGGGCGCGAAAAATTCCCGAAGGCAACCCATCACTAAGTATTTAAGGGGGGTGCGCCGGGGGATTGGATTCATTCAGATTTCCAATTCCTCCTTTCTTTCTAACATCGTCTCCCTATTATCCAATTAGTCTCTTTCTTCTCTTGTTAGGACAAGTCCAAAAATATAAAGGACAAGTCCGATTTTAGGACAAGAGTCTAGGAAGAGAATTAAGGAAGACAAGAAGAAAAGAAAGGTAGGGATAGGAAGCTAGGAGAAGAGGAAGAGCGTCTTGAGGTCCTGGTGTTCAAGAAAATTCTTAGAGAGAGAATTTTGGAGGAGGAATCATCTCAAAGAGTTGGTGTCCTGATCATAGCCCTGTGTGGATCACTGTTGGAGGGCGAACACTTGGGTGTCTGGTGGAGGTTCTGCCAAAATTTGGATTAAGCGCTGCAGGTATTCTTCTATAACTTAAATTTAATCTTGAATTTATGTTATATATGATTGTTAATCATCAAGGAGATACTGGTTTAAGGGTTTAATATTTAGAATTTCTTTATTAAAATTATGAAATTCATTATGTTTCTACTGTGCATGCCCACTCTGAAACCCTACAGAACCTAGGCTCTGATACCAATTGTAGGAACCAGATCTAGGGTTTCAGGGTTAGATCTTGAAACTTTTTCAAGATCATACAGTGGAAGACTAAAATAAATCAAAATTTATTTTTTAAAACTAAAGAATTTCTAAATCTAAGATCCTATTACATGATTATTACATAGCATTAAATCAGAAATTAAAAAATATATATACACCATGAACTACATGTTGATCATATTAACATGTTTCTATACTACATCTAATGTATGTATTAAATAATAGATCAGATCTATTATCTTGCAAGTCAGATGTTCTAACCTTACTGATCTGGGCTTGAGGATGATGTTGCAAGCCGCACATGCATCCGGCCTCTAGGAGTCGTCCACACGAGCCCACGAATCTCGATCAGAAGTCCTGCTTCAGGAAATCAGCACAGTATGCTAGTACTGCGCTGATCCTTCTTTGATGGTTGATCAGGTGCCTCCTTCTTCTTGATTTGGACTCTTCCAAAGATGAAAAATAGAAGGAGGAGTTTCAAATCTGAGATTCTCTCAAAAAACTCAAGATGGAGGGAGGAAAGATATAAAAACAAACAACCCTAGAAGAAGATCCTTTTCTTCTTCTCGTTTCTCTCTCTAGACACCCTAGCTTGTGTCTTTTATATCTCCACGATATAATGGTCTTTATCTCTGATTTTTGGATGGCCTGAAGGTCTCTCAAATCTCTATCTTCACATAAACTTTTATAAAGAAACTCATTTTATATAGAGAGATATGATAGAGTCCTTATCTAGGTCAAATACCTAGTCAAGGCTTATCCAAACATGGCAAGTTAAGGGGCACCCAACTCTTGAGCACCTCCTTCTTATTTTTGTACATGGATTACTACCAAAGGGTGCATAATGTATACCCTAAAATCCATAAAAATTTCAAAAAAAATTTGGATATATTCGGTGTAAAATTGAAAGAATTTTGGATTTCTAAAACTCTATCTCATAAAATTCGAAATCCAAACTTGTTCCTTTTTGATTTGATCCAAACCACCTTCCATGTAAGAAAGAAGAGAGGAGACCTTTTGTGAACGTGGGAGAGACCTAAGAGAGGGCTTTTTTGCACAAAATAAGAGGCGATTGGCGATGAATGAGAGAGAGGGCATGGGGAAGGCTTATGTGGTGCAAGGTGGAATCCTAGTCTTACTAGGATTCTATCTTATGATTTGTTTTAATTCGGTTTCTCAAACCAAATCAAACCAAAATTAGATCAACCTAATTAAAATAGGTCTTAACCCAATTAAGAACTTAATTTAATCAGATTATATTAATTTAAATCTGATTTAATTTTCTAATCAAATTAGAAATTAGATTGACCCAAGTCCTAGTTGAACTAGGACTAGTTTTTCCTTGCACTTGGCTTATCCAATAAAGTAATTGGACTTGATCCAATCAAGCCCAAACTAAATCTAATTAAATCATATTTAATTAGACTTAATCTCAGACCATTGGCTTAATCAAATTAAGCCAATTAGCAATCAAATTGCTAATCGATCCTCCTGCAACACTTGCACTGGGTTAAATGTCAATCGTATTGATCATTTAACCCTAGAATGATTCTTAATCATTGATCAACCATCCGATCGGATCAAGAACTCTAATGTGTGTGACCTCATAGGTCTGAATCTAAGTCGGTAGCATAGGAACAAATTTCTGTACCAATCAAAGTGACCATCTAGCAATGGTACCCGACGATCGGATAGGTCAAATGTGTAGAACAACATCCTTAGAACCCATGCGGATATAGTTTTCATATAATTCATCCCCTTGACCAAAATGATCATAGGACACCCCAGAGTTCAACTTTCAACTCTGATCAGGTTGTCCACATTGTATTTCAAAATATCAAATCCATCTGATGGATTATCCTGACCAAGGTTTTGCTAAATTGAAATACAGCGACTCATTCTTCTCCAACTCTTGGAGTGGTCAATCCCATCTCGATCACACTCTAACTTCACAAGTACTTGGCTGTGCCCAGAAGTCTTCCATCCCTAAATTAGAAATTTAGTTAGTCCAGTACCAAAGCACAGTGAGTTGCTTGCAAGTCACTGAGGCGATCTCAAGTCTTAGGGACACTTATACCTATATCCCATCAGAGACATTCTTGACAGCAAATACTCTGGAGTTGGTCACGTTCAATGATGATGTACCAGTATATCTCACCTGTATGCCATACCAGTGTCTCCACACTCTTTGATTAAGAGGACAACCAATCCATATGGCCTACAGCGACCTATGCTCGATAGAAGCTATCATCCTTATTAACAGCCTATCATTTGGTCGTGAACTATTTTAAGGACTAATCGATAATTTCTCTCTTTATCGAATCTAAATAGTCCTAAGGACTTCATCATAACAACGGAGTTCATTAGAAGATGAAAGCTTATGATGAAAATACCAAATATATTTTATTTATTAATAAATCAATTATAATACTTGGTTGCTCAACCATCAACAGCTTGACGATTGGCTTTTTGGGATACATTTCCCAACAAATAATTGATTAGATTTAGTCAATTCTCTAATTAAGTCCATCTTTAATCTAACCTTAGGTCTAACCCAATTAATGGACCTAATTCCCACTAACCCATTAACCCAATGTGTTATGGTTTGTGTCTTAGGTTCTTTAATTCACAATCCTAGAACCTAATCAAACAACTTCTTAATTCTCAATTAAGTTTTGGGCTGAGGGTTGGGGTTTGACTTTTTAAAAATAATTTTCATATTTGTAAAATATTTTTACAATATGGTTCTACCAACTAAGTTGTATATTTGATTCATAATCAAAATGCAAGTGAAATAAGTATGAAATTACTTTAGATCTAATCTAAACAGGTTCATGTAATTAAAATAATTTCAACTTTAAACTGCGCAAATTTCTCAGACAAATATATGATGGTTCTTTGCACGAAAATTATTAAAAAAAAGATTTTATTTTAGATTTAAATATCTTTTAAATCTAATAAATCATAAATTTAATCTAGATCATATCTAATAAATTTATGATTAAAGATAGATCTACACGAACTAGGACAACCTTTGCATTGTAAGGGATAAACCTTACAGCAGGACACCCTACAGTTCGTGATTGATCTAAAAATTTTAATTTTAGATTTAACAATCAGATTATAAATTAGATATAATCTAAAAAATAATCTAAACATATATAAATAATCATGTAATAAACAACCTAGGCTCTGATACCAATTCAAGGAACCAGATCTAGGGTTTCAGGGTTAGATCTTGAAACTTTTTCAAGATCAGGCAGCAGAAGACTAAAATAAATCAAAATTTATTTTATAAAACTAGAGAATCCCTAGATCTAAGATTTTATTACATAATTATTACATAAAATTAAATTAAAAATTAAAATATAAAGAGCAAGAACTACATGTTGATCATATCAACATGTTTCTATACTATATCTAATGTATGTAAAATATAATAGATCAAATCTATTATCTTACAAGTTAGACAATGTAACTTTGTTGATCCAGACTTGAGGATGATGTTGTGAGCCACACATGCATCCAGCCTCTAGGAGTCATCCACATGAGCCCACAAATCACGATTAGAAGTCCTGGTCCAGGAAATCAGCACAGTATGCTAGTACTGTGCTGATCCTTCTTCGATGGTCGATCAGATACCTTCTTCTTCTTGATTTGGACTCTTCTAAAGATGAAAAGTAGAAGAAGGAGTTTTAAATATGAGACACTCTTAGAAACTCACAGATGGAGGAAGGGAAGTGGTGAACTCAGCAATCCTAGAAGCAGATCCTCTTCTTCTTCTCTTTGCTCTCACCTAGACACCTAGTTTTGTGTCTATTCTATCTCCATGCCCCAACACTCTTTCTCTCTAATTTTCACATACTTAGAAGGACACTCAATGCTTTATAATCCATAAAAATTTCAATAAAAAATCTAATTTAAATAATGAGATATGAAGAGTCCTTGTCTAGGTCAAATACCTAGTCAAAGAAAATCCAAACAGGGCAAGACAAGTGGTGCCCAACTCTTGGGCATCCCTTCCTTCTTTTTCTACCATGGACCACTAGCAAAGGGTACACAATATGTTCTATAAAATTTTCAAAAATATCAAAAAAAATTTGGATAAAATTAGTGCCATAAGGAAAGTGTTTTGGTTTCTTAAAATTCTATCTCATAGAGTTTGAAATCCAAACTAATTCCTACTTTGACTTGGTCCACAACCATATTCCATGTAAGAGAGAAAGAGTGAAAAGCTTTGGACATGCGTGAAGGCCTGGGAGAAAAGATTTTGTCACACAAAATAAGAGAGAGTGGGCGTGGGGGCTAAGGTGGTGCAAGGTAGAATCTTAGTCTTACTAGGATTCAATCTATGACTTGCTCAAATTTGGTTTCTCAAACCAAATCAAACCAAAATTAAATTAAATTAATTAAAATAGATCTTAATCCAATTAAGAATCTAATTTAATCATATTAAATTAAATTTAAATCTGATTTAATTTTTTAATCGAGTTAGAAATTAGGTTGATCCAAGTCCTAATGGAACTAGGACTAGTTTTTTCTTACACTTGGCTTATCCAATAAACCAATTGAACTTGATCCAATCTAGCCTAAACTAAATTTAATTAAATTATTTTTAATTAAACTTAATCTCAGCCAATTGACTTAATCAATTAAGCCAATTAGCGATCGAATTGCTAATCGATCCTCCTGCAACACTTGCACTAGGTTAATTGTCAATCGTATTGATCATTTAACCCTAGAACGATTTTTATCATTGATCAATCATCCGATCGGATCATGAACTCTAATGTGTGTGACCTCATAGATTCAAACCTAAATTAGTAGCATAAAAATAAATTTTTATACCAATCCAAGTGATCATCTAGCAATGGTATCTGATGGTTGGATAGGTCGAATGTGTAGAACAACATCCTTAGAACCCATGCAGATATAGTTTTCATATAATTCATCCCCTTGACCAAAATGCTCATAGGATCCCTTAGAGTTCCACTGTCAACTCTGATCAGGTTGTCCATATTGTATTTCAAAATATCAAATCCATCTGATGGATTATTCTGGCCAAGGTTTTGCTAAATTGAAATACCGCGACTCATTTTTCTCCAACTCTTGGAGTGGTTAATCCCATCTTGATCACACTCCAACTTCGTAAGTACTTGACTATAATCAGAAGCCTTCCATCACTGAATTAGAAATTTAGTTAGTCCAGTACCAAAGCACAGTGAGTTGCTTGCAAGTCACTGAGACGATCTCAGGTCTAAGAGACACTTATACCTGTATCCCATCAGAGATATTCTCGACAGCAGAATGCTCTGGAGTTGGTCATGTTCAATGATGATGTACCCTTACATCTCATCTGTATGCCATATTAGTGTCTCCACATTCTTTAGTTAAGAAGACAACCAATCCAT
This sequence comes from Elaeis guineensis, assembly GCF_000442705.2. Taxonomy (NCBI): domain Eukaryota; kingdom Viridiplantae; phylum Streptophyta; class Magnoliopsida; order Arecales; family Arecaceae; genus Elaeis; species Elaeis guineensis. The sequence continues at coordinate 69,114,576 of NC_026000.2, forward strand.
ATGGCCTACAGCGACCTATGCTCGATAGAAGCTGTCGTCCTTATTAACAGCCTATCATTTGATCGTGAACAGTTTTAAGGACTAATCGATAATTTTTTTTTTATTGAACCTAAATAGTCCTAAGAACTTCATCACAACAACAGAGTTCATTAGAAGATGAAAACATATGATAAAAATACCAAAAATATATTTTATTTATTAACAAATCAATTACAATACAAGATTACTCAACCGTCAACAGGTTGACGACTGGCTTTTGGGACATATTTTTTAACAAACAAGAACAGAATAAACAGATTAACACAAGAGAAAATCTTTGAAGTCAGAGATTGTGAATTACTCCTAACCTATGAGTCATGTCTTCTTGAAAAAATGATCAAATCATCTTTTACTAAAAAAGATGAGCGAGCCAGTGAAGTTCTAAGTTTGATACATACTGATGTATGTGGACCTATGAACACTAGTGCCAAAGATGGATATTATTATTTCATTATATTTACAGATGATCTATCAAGGTATGGGCATGTCTACTTAATGACACATAAGTTAGAATCATTTGAAATGTTCAAACGATTTCATAATGAAGTAGAGAAACAAACTGAAAAGAGTATTAAAACTCTTCAGTTCGATCGATGAGGAGAATACCTCTCTAGTGAGTTTCTGATATATTTAGAAGCGAATGAGATTCTCTCACAATAGATCTCTTTTGGAACACCACAACATATGGTGTATCGAAAAGGAGAAATCAAACCCTATTAGACATGGTTCGATCCATGATGGGCTTTACAAGTCTGCTAATTTTTTTTTGGAGATGCACTCGAGTCAGCTTGTTATATTTTAAATAAAGTTCTGAGTAAGTCTATAAGAAAAATACCACACGAGATGTGGACAGGGCGTAAGCCAACACTCTCTCACCTAAGGGTTTGGGGATGTCTGGCTTATATCAAACATTTAAAAACTGACAAGCTTGGACCTAGGTCTGACAAATATCTATTTTTAAGGTATCCAAAAGAGACCAAGGGATATTACTTCTACCTGACTGATGAATAGAAGGTGTTCGTCAGTAATAAGGTTATCTTTTTAGAAAAGGAGTTCCTTGGTGAAGAAACTAATACCTCAAAGATTGAACTTGATGAATTTCGATCGATAGAAGAACGGACACAATCTAGTAAACTCATAGAGTTAAACTTGATGAGATCAAATCTGGAACCTATTGTAGAAACATCTTTAAGGAGATCCGGTAGAGTACCGCATCAACCGGATAGATACTATGATTTCTTAGTCCAAAATGGGGAACCAATTAAACTCGATGAGAACAATGAGGATCCAATCACCTATATGGATGTGATGCAGAGGTCTAACTCCGATAAATGGCTCGAAGCCATAAAATTTGAAATGGAGTTCATGAAAATCAACAATGTATGGATATTGATTGACCCACCTGAAGGGATAAATCCCATAGGGTGTAAGTGGATCTTTAAAAAGAAGAGGGGTGCAAAATAGAAGGTGGAGACCTATAAAGCCCATCTGATTGCCAAAGGTTACCGTCAGCATTATGGTATTGACTATGATGAGATGTTCTCTCCTGTGGCAATGCTCAAGTCTATTCGGATTATGTTGCGATAGCAGCACATCTAGACTATGAATCTGGTAAATGGATGTGAAAATAATCTTCTTAAATGGAGAGCTAGAAGAAGAGGTGTATATGATACATCCTGAAGGTTTCATATCCACAGATGAGTCTAAGGTGTGCAAGCTTCAAAGGTCCATCTATAGACTTAAGCAGGCATCTCGGAGTTGGAACATATATTTTGATTAAGTGATCAGAACGTATGGCTTCATTAAGAATAGAGAAAAACCCTACATATACAAATGGGTTAATAACTCTGTGATAGTATTTCTTATTTTGTATGTTGATGATATTCTCTTAATTGAAAATGACATCTCTTCATTACAGAAAATAAAAATTTGATTGCCATCATAGTTCTCCATGAAAGATTTGGGAAAAGCATCCTTTATCCTTGGGATGAAGATCTATAGAGATATATCCAAAAGATTGTTTGGGTTATCCCAATCAACGTACATTGATACTATGCTGAAAATATTCAACATGGAGAATTTTAAGAAAGACTATCTTTCGATAGGGCAAGAAATTTCTCTCTCAAAGAGTGATTGTTCGACAACTCCTTAAGAGAGAGATCATATGAGTAAAATTTCATATGCTTCGACAGTGGGATCTATTATGTACACCATGACATATACGCGATCGAATGTGGCATACTCATTAGGAGTAGTGAGCAGATACCAGTCCGATCCAGGTGAGAATCACTGAAAGGTTGTAAAGACCATCCTTAAGTATTTAAGAAATACTAAGGATCTGTGGCTTATCTATGGAGAATCTGATTTAAAACTTGTAGGATTTACAGACATCAGTTTTTAGTCAGATTATGATGACAGCAAGAGCATGTCGGGATATATTTATACTCTGAACAGTGGAGCAATCTGCTGAAAATGTTTCAAGTAGCACACTATGGCCGACTCTACTTGTGAGGTGGAATATATCATGACATCTGATGCTGCGAAGCTGTGTGGCTACGAAAGTTTATCAACGAGCTCAGAGTGGCACCCTCCCTAGATGGCCCCATCTTGTTGTACTACGACAGTTCTGGTACCATTGCTTAAGCGAAGGAATCAAAGTCACATCAGCAGACCAAACACATTTTGTGCTGCTACTACCTGATCTGAGAGATCATGGATCAAGATGATGTCGAGCATCAGAAGATCGATGGAAAAGAGAACCTGATCGATCCATTTACTAAAATCCTCAGCATCAAGGAGTTCAAAGACTACAAATCAAAGATGGATATACGATACTGCACCTATTGGCTTTAATCTAAGTGAGAGTTGTTGGAAATTATGTCCCAAAATCAATCATCAGCCTGTTGACAGTTGTGCTTAACATTGTAATTGTATATAAATTATTGAATTAATAAATATTATTTGATTTTTTTATCACTGTGTACATCTCATTTTGAACTCCTGTTATGTGATGAAGTCCTTAGGACTATTTGATTCGATATAGGAGGATATATCGTTTAGTCCTTAAATGAGTTCGCGATCAAATGATATACTATTACTAGGATGATAGACATATCAAGTGTAGGTCGTTGTGTGCCATATAGATTGGTTGTCCTCTTAACCAAAGAGTGTAGAGATGCTGATATGGCACGCAGGTGAAATATAGGAGTATATTTTACTGAACGTGACCATCTTCAGAGTACTCTGCTATCAAGAGTCACTCCGAAGGGATATAGGTATAAGTGTCTCTCCAACCTGAGATCACCACGGTGATTTGCAAGCAACTCACTATGCTTTGGTGCTGGACTACCTGAATTTTTAATTTAGCGATGAAAGGTTTTTGGGCATAGTCAAGTACTTGTGAAGTCGATGTCTGAGTCAAGATGGAATTGACCCCTCTGAATAAGTAGGAGTTAATGTATCAGTATGTTTCAATTCAGTAAAACTTTGACTGGTGTAATCCATGTGATGGATTTTAAAAATTAAAATATAATGTGGATGATCATATCAGGATTGGTAATTAAATCCTAGGTCATCTTGAGCTTTGGGTCAAAGGGATAAATTATACGATAACTATATTCAAATAGGTTCTTGAGTATTGCTTAGCATATATTCGGCCTATCCGGATATCAGATACCATTGCTAGATGGTTACTCTGATTGGTACAGTAATCAGTTTCTGTGCTATCAACTTAGGTTCAAACCTATAGGGTTACACCATTAGAAGTTTTTCTCCAATTATTTGGCTAATTTGAAGAGTCCCAGTCAACGGGGACTCTGGTGAAGAGTTCTACTTGACGGGGACTTTGCTGAAGAGTCCCACTAGACAGGGACTCTAGAGAAGAGTCCCACAAGACTTGGATGCTATCATTAATAAAGGATTAATTAGTGATTAGATTATTAATTAGCTCAATTTGATTGAGCATTAAAGTCTGGATCAAGTCTAATTGAATTTGATTCAATCAGATCAAGTTTGATTAGGTTGTGAGATGACCTAATCGGTAAGGGAGAAATGATCCTGATTTGATCGGATGTTTGGCTCAATTAATTTATTGATTTGATCAAATTTAATTGAGATTATAAGAGCTTAATTAGATTAGATTCATCATATTTTATTTGGGTCTAACTGGATTAGGTTTGAAAGAAATTCAATTGGTTAAACCTTAGAGTCCTAAATGAGTAGGACTCTATCCCTTGCACCACCTAAATTATCTCATGCTTTTTCTCACCACATAAAATCAATTTATATGTGAGAAAATTAAAAAATAATCTTTCTTTTGTCGCTCATTAAGGATAGAAATTGATTGGTTTTGATTTAAATTCAAATTAGTTTGAATATCAACTTAAAATCTTATCCATATCCTTCCACACGTTGGTTGCTTTTGAAGGAAGGGGTCTATTAATTTTCATACCCAAGTTTCTCTGGTAAGTCCCTCTTTAAGTTAGATAAGGGTGAGAAAAAGTTGGAGTTGAATTGAAATTCAAAAGAGTTTGAATTACAACAAACTCTAGCCCTTATCATGTTTTATCTGGTTTGTGCGACATGTTAGATGTGTGTCCTAGATGCCAGATCGGCTGACACATTCCTATACAGATCTAAGGACAAATTTATAATTTTGACTATAAATGAATAAAAGGGTTATTCTTCTATCACATTATGTACATTGTGTCTATGATACATCTTTTGAGTTAGTAGGAATGTTAATTCATATTTTCAAGAGTTGAGAATTTAAGACATGAATTTACATAACTAACTCATAAACAGCTCCTGACCATAGGATCATCACGAGGATGGTGATCGATCCGGAAGGTTAGTGTACGATCACTTTTTTAGGATAGATGTGTCTTGAGTCTATGGTGTGGAGACACCAGAACGAGAGTACAGGTATTCATTAAGAACGAGAGTACTGAGCGTGATCATATCGAGCAGTCATAAGGAAGTCTACCTTCTTGTCGATGACTAGCTCAATGCTGCAATTATGTGTCTAGTTCTTTGATCTGAGGTGCATCGATAGTTTACCTTGAGTGTGTTATAGTTTGACTACATCATAACTCGATCTTCTAGCCATTCAAAATCCTGAGGTGTAGTTGGCTGTATAATATTCATTGTAGAAACTAGGTCGCACCAAGATGGGATCTATCAACCTTGGTAGATGAGAGGAGTAGTCCTATGGTGATCGAAAGATCAAGTCCTTAAGCCCATGACCATGGCAGAGTGAAATAATAAAAAATGAGTTTTCCATTGGAGTTTCACATCGGACTCAGATCGATCGATTAACTCATATGACTGATGTTGGGTTTGATGAGTTCACCTTAACCCTAATTCAGTCGGGACTCATGATAGAGGAACTCAATCACATAGGTAGCTGCACCGAGAGGTTCATCTTTAGTTCTGATGGGTTGCCACCACATACTGCTAGGTATCACTGGTGGATTTTGGGAGCAATTAGAATGATATTGATGATCGATCATTCTAATTGTCTGAATCAGAAGAGTTCTGGTCCATCGAAAAGAGTTTTGATGATATCGATGATGAGATCACAACATGTCTCATTACCATACGAAATTGAACCTAACTGAGTCACACAAATAAGGGTTAGGATCTGGATGTCATTAATTGGGCTAACTCAATTGATTTGGATTAGATCCAATTAGGTTCAAGAAAATCATGCTAGCACTCGATTGAGCCTAATTTTCTCCTCGTATAATCTTTTCTGTCTCTACTGAGCCAAATGTGATTTGACTCACCTAGAGAACCTTTGAAAAGTTTTTCTCAGTCTAAATGAAGCTTGTCCAGCTCAGAAAAGGCTTGTCTTAATTCATAAGATGAATTTAAGACAAGCACCTGCTAATTCCTGTCACCTGCCAATTTCATTTTAGGACATCTGTCAAATGTTGACATATGGGTCTTAAACTGAAGAGAGCTCATTGGAGGATTTTTGTGAAGTGTCTATATACTAAAATCTAATTAAATTGGATGCCATAATCAGATTATAGCATGAGCTCAATTGGATTTAAGTGGGCAACCCAAATGGATAAGAACCAAAGAGTCCTGATAAACATGGACTCTTTGGCACCACCTTGATTGAGCTTATCCAATGTTGGTGCCAACTTAAGAGAGAGAATGGGGGTTCTTATCTGATGTGATCAAATAACATCACTTTATCAATCAAAATTTTTCCAAAATTTATTGAAATTTTTTGATTGGTTGAATGATGTGGCACTGCGCAGCATATAGGGTCTATATAAACCCTGCTGCACCTAGGGTTTCATGAAAGAAATTATTTTATGCACAAAACCCAATAGCTGCCACCCCCTCCCCTCTTCTCTATATCCTCCCTACTCTCCTTCCTTCTCTCTTCATGTCCAAAGAGTTGGACATCCATCTGGCAAAGATCCAAGGCGTGGTGATGCCTGGAACAGAAGGCTGTAGGACAACTTCGACAGGCTACTACTCCAACTTCAGAAGGAGTTCTGAAGCACTTTCAAATCAGATAAAGATCTGATTTTTGGAGCATAGATTTGCAAGGAGAAGACATTCTATATCCTACCTGAATAAATACTGGTAGAGGCTAGGCATTTGCATGGCTACATCAGAACCTTGGGCTGTGCAGAGATCATCTACAGGGTAATCGGATTACCCTTGAGGTATTTTTTCTTTTATCATAGTTTTAGATTTAATTTTAGATTTTAAATATTAGATAATGAAATTAGATCTAAAATATGTAGGATAATTTTTTTTTAAATTATTTCATCTCAGATTTGATGAAATCTGGAAGATCCTACGAGGAAAAGCAGTTTATCTCCTTTCAACTAGTATCAGAGCCAGATTTTTGGCTCTATTTCAGATCTAATTTAGATCTGATTTTAATTTTAATTTATCTAGTATTTAATGATTTCATATGTCACATAAGATATGATAAGATCTGAAATCAAAATATCTAAAATAAAATCTAAGAAGAACTAACATGCATAAGATGCATGACTAGACTAGGATTAGTTGAATCCATGAATGGTCTTAAGTTTTATATTTTAATGAGATTAAAATATGAATTAAATCTAATTTCTTTTCTATTTTTTTGATATTATAATTGTTATAATTAGATCAAAAAATAGAAAATAAAATTTTAGTTTTTTTCATAAAATTGATCTGCCGCATGCTTAGACTAGTTGTAGAATTGTTCTAGTAACTTGTCTAGAATAGATTTAATTTTGAATAGTTCAATTTAAATCTTATTTTTTAGATATTACATATGATATATCAGATCTGAAAGCATGTTAATTAGATTAATTTTTGATACATGAGATGTATGCAAAGCATGTATTAGTTAGATCTTAAATTGTATATGTGATATGTTAATTTAGATCTAACTAGTTTTGTAGTTAAATTTATATTTTTGATTAAGGTGTTCCTCATGGCCGTCCGATCATAAGAACAAAGTAGAATTTTAAGATCCTCTCTTCTCATTCAATAGGGTGTTCATATGACGTGTAGGGGTGCCGCACATTCATCTTTAATCAGAAATCAAAACTTACTTTTCTGCAAAATCTTAGATCCTGAAATCTTAGAATTTATTTTACATGCTTTGTTTATGAACCCAAACTTAATTAATGAATTAAGCTTATGAAATTAAGTTAGGTCTAAAATTGAGAATTTTAGATCTAAAATATTTTCATAAAATTGGGTTCGGGTTTGGGTAACTCAATTAGGTCTAGCTGTTGATCAAACCAAATCAAGAGTTAGTTGGTGGGATCATGAAAGCTAATAATTGACCAGCCTAATAGGATTAAGTCTGGGTTAAGGTCGAATCATATTTAGATGTGACCAGATCAAGTTAAGACCTAATTTAGCTCAGTGGTTAGAGCCTGGATTGTAGGCTAACCCAATTAGTTCTGGTTCGATAATTTGGTATTTAAGGTAAGTTGGGCAGATGCGACCGACTGATTTTTAATTGGGAGCTACTCGACTCAAATGCGTTCTTGTCGACTTAATGGCATATCCTTCCACCGGTCTCACTTACTTGGCCATATGTGTCGACTCAGTTCTGATTAGAGATGGCTAACAATTCGAGCTAACCCATGCCACTAGGTTAGTCATAATTGTTATGACTATATCAAGTCAAGTTTAACGAGACCTAAATTAAATCTCCCTAAAAAAATATTAAGTCTAGATCTTCGACCATTGTGGATGTGCGGGCCCTTTTCGGGGTTAATTATTCTCAGCTAGTTACAGTGGCTCAGTTGCACCGGAAAGACGCAACCATATCCATTAGGCATTGGATGCTACGGATTAGAAGATGAGTTGGGCTCAATATTTCAGATACAGTGAGGGACCCAATCAGGAATCTAGTTCGTGCAAATAGTGGGTTTGACCTAACTAAGAATTGGAGCAATATCTCGGACATGGTGAGCTTCATAAATTAGAGACCAAGTTTTGGGTGCACCATGATTAGAGAATCATTGGACAAGAGTTGTCCACTCATCGGTTGACCCACACCAATAACTGTTAGGTGAGGTGATGAGCCAGTCGGTGAGACCGCACCCCCACTAGAAATCACTGATCATGAAGATTTTCACATCTCTACCAAGGGAGTGTAGGGATCTGAGAAAATAGTGAAAGCCTAATTTATTTAAAAATAAAAAACTCTAAATAAATTGGTTGAGTCTGATTACAAAATTTAACTAGAAACTTTTAACTCTCTACAGGAAACATGTCTGCCTCAAACCCCCTGACCAAAATTTTAGACACCCATAGACTGACTGGACCCAATTTTAAGGACTGGTTGAGAAATTACAGAATTATTTTGGATTTCAAAAAATTGACTCATATCTTAGATCAGGACCCACCTGTCATACCAGTACGTCCGACTGCTGAACAGAGAGCATCTCCGAAAAAGTGGATGGATGATGATAACAAAGCAAGGTACTATATGTTGGGTGCAATGTCTGATGACTTGCAGTGCCAACATGAGAACATTTTGACTACCTGACAAATGTTGGCTCACCTGCAAGAGTTGTTTGGTGAACAGAGTCATGCGGCCAAGTATCAAGTCTGTCAAAGACTTTTTAAGGCCAAGATGCGTGATGGGCAGTCAGTCCAAAATCATTGTTTGACAATGATCAAGGATCTTAAGGAGCATGAGAAGCTCGGTATCATCTTAGACAAGAATTTTCAAATTGATTTGATCCTTCAGTCCTTGTCCGATGCATATGGTCAGTTCATCATGAACTTTCATATGCATAAGATGCAGTGTACCTTGGCCGAGTTAATAAACATGCTGATTACGGCTGAGCTTTCTATGAAGGGTTCAAAAGGCTCAGTTCTTATTGTGGAGCAGAATTCTTCCAAGAGAAAGTCTTTTGAAAAGAAAAAGAAGTCTGCGAAGAAGCAGAAGGTGGATGGCAAGAAGAAGAAGACAGAACCGAAGAAGAAGGCTGCTGATAAGAAAAAATATTTCCACTGCCAATCAGACGGCCATTGGAAGCGGAACTGTCCTCAGTACCTGGCCACCCTGAAGAACAAGAAAGATGATCTGTCTGGAGGTATGCTCATTTTAGAGTCTAATCTTATGGTTTCTTCTGCATCCAGTTGGGTGCTTGACTCTGGTTCTAGTGCTCATTTGTGTACTTCTATGCAGGGTCTTGAGGAGAGTAGGAGGCTGAGGGATGGGGAGATGATCCTACGCATCGAAAACAGAGCAAGAGTTGCTGATGTGGTCGTGGAAACCTACCCTCTGCGATTACTGTTAGAATTAGATTTATTTCTTAGAGATTGTTATTATGTGCCTGCAACAAGCAGGAATTTGATTTCTGTTTCATATTTAGCACAAGAAGGCTATGTGATTAGCTTTCATAAGGACCATTGTAATATTTTTTATGAAAATAATAAAGTTGCATATGGTTTTCTTATTAACGGTCTCTATCAGCTACATATTGATGTATCTGTATTTAATATCGAGCAAAATATGAATGCAATAGGAATTAAAAGGCCTAGAGATAGTCTAAATGATAGGTATCTATGGCACCTAAGGCTAGGTCATATAGCGGAGACAGGGTTAACAAATTGGAGAAATTCGGGCTATCGAGTCCGTTGATTTTTGAGTCATATCCAGTTTGTGAATCATGCCTTCAAGGCAAAATGACCAAGCTTCCTTTTGTGGGACATGGAGAAAGGGACACAGACCTACTTGCCCTAGTACATACAGATGTGTGCGATCCATTTGATGTGCCGGCTAGAGGCAACTATGTCTACTTCATTACCTTTACCGATGATATGTCTAGGTATGGGTATGTGTTTCTAATGAAACACAAGTCTGAAGCTTTTGAAAGGTTCAAAGAATTCATACATGAGGTAGAAAAACAAAAAGAAAAGCCCATTAAGGTTCTTCAATCAGATCGAGGAGGTGAATACCTTAGTCGGGAGTTTCTAGACTATCTTAAGGACAATGGCATAGTCTCTCAATGGACTCTGTCTGGAATGCCTCAACTCAACAGGGTTTTAGAATGGGGAAACCGGACTCTATTAGATGTGGTCCGTTTCATGATGAGCATCACGGACCTCCCCGAATTTCTTTGGGGACATTGTCTCATGACAGTAATTTATGTATTGAATAGGATTACCTCTAAAATCGTTCCTACCACACCATATGAGATATGGCATGGTAAAAAGTCAAGTCTAAATCATCTCAGAATTTGGGGTTGTCTGGCTCATGTCAAGAGACAGCAGGCGGACAAGTTAGAGTTCAGGTCTTTTAGAGCTCGGTTCATAGGATATCCTAAAGAGTCATTAGGATACTATTTCTATATTCTGGAAGACCACAATGTGATTGTAAATCAAAATGCTATTTTTCTTGAAAAATAATTTATTCAAGATGGTGGCATCAGAAGAATAATTAAGCTCAAGGAGAATGTCTCCCAAGAGCAATGAGCTAAAGAACCTGAGGAACCAAATTAATCAGAACCAGTCCTAACACAACCTCTTCCACCTCGTAGATCGACTAGGATTTCTCATCCTCCTGAAAGGTACTTAGGTACCATACAAGAGGATATAGAGGAAATGTTTCTTATGAGAAATGGGGCTCATGGTGATGACCCCAAGACCTATGACGAGGCGATATCAGATATCGACTCTAAGAAATGGTTAGAAGCAATGAGATCAGAAATTGAGTCGATGCACTTCTCGTTTGTAGCCATGCTAAAATCTATCTGCACATTGTTTGCTATTGCAGCCTGTTGCCCAGCTATGCAACCCAAGAGGGGGGGTGAATTGGGTTTTAAAAATTTTAAGCTTAACTAATTACTTGTAAAAATTATATATCAAAAGCTTGATGAATGAGGAGAGAGACTTTAGTTTGAGATTAATTACTTAAAACAAGAATGCAAGGATATAATGGAGAATTAAAGAGAAACAATAAAGCATGCCACAAACACAACGATTTATAGTGGTTCGGTGCCAACCTTGCACCTACATCCACTCCCCAAGCTCCTACTTGGGAATTCCAATCCACTATACTTTGTATTCAACCCGAATACAACCGTCGGAAACTCTGACACTAGCTATCCCAAGCTAGTCCACTTATTTCCCGGGTACAAGCCGACCCAATACACTCCGATTTCAGGTTCGGATCAACCTTTCCTTGTTTTGAAAACTCTCCAAAACAAAAACAATTACTCACAAGATAAAATCAGTTTAGAGCAAAAATAAGTACAAAAATAGCTCCTTAAGTGAGCGAATATAACAATAAATACGCTTTACTCAAAAGAAGAAGCCCCTCTTGGATTTCCTCAAAGTGGATGAGAGATGAAGTAAATGCTTGAGGAGTTGGTGAGCTTGATTGATGGCTTCTTGAAGGCTTTTAAATGAGCTCTTGTATGATGTTGAGTAGTTGGCTTGAAAAACCTTCTCTTGAATGCACTTGAATGCCCTCTTGAATGCTCTTGATTTTCTCTTTTCAAATCACTTGAATGCCTCTTGGATATTTTGATCTCTCTCCTTTTTGTTTTCCACCTTTTGAAACCTTTTATAGCCTTAAGAGACAAGGGAAAACAAACTAGGCAGAAAAAGAGCCGTTAGAGCACAAAAAGCAGCATTAAAAAGCAACCAAATCTGGCCAAAAATTAGCCGTTACAGGCAAATCCCGTCATATGAGTCGACTCATGAGTCGACTCATGCCTCAGGGGTCGACTCATGAGTCGACCTCTGTTGCAAAGTCCAGAGATTTGGTTTCTGGATTTTCTTGGCCCAAAACAGCAGAAGTCGACTTATGAGTCGACTCATGCCTTGTGGGTCGACTCATGAGTCGACCTTTCAATCAGATTTGTTTTGGATTTTCTTGCAAACAGAAATATAGTCGACTCATGCCTTGTGGGTCGACTCATGAGTCGACTCACAGGTCGTGCCAAGCCAGAAAACCAGCGTGCCATGGCTAATCTTTGTGTGCCAATCAGCTCATAGTTTCATGAGTTGACTCATGAGTCGACTCATGAACTTCAAACCTTCATAACTCCAAAAATATAAGTCCAAAAACCATGAAACTTTCACCAATAGATTACATATTATTTGTTCTACACGATGATGCTATCAAATCAGAGTTTTGATGAAATTATGATTTTGCCCCTGTAGAGCATAAGGTCTTTTTCAAATAAAAAATATTTGTATCCCTTCAAACTGTTTTGTAGTCATCAAAATCAATCTAGGAGCAACAATCTCCCCCTTTTTGATGATGACAAAACATTTGAACAAAAGCATTTTTCTGAAACATGAATTTCAACAAATTGTATTTTAGGTGCATATGCTTGAAAAGAGTATGATTCTTTTGGCATGTGATACAAATGGTTGTATGCATAAATGGTTTGTCCATTTGCTTAAAGATTGGAAGATATGCTCATTGGATTATTGTTTTGGTGTTAGAGCAGAAAATTTGATTTTATTATCAGAGCAAGAAAAAAAAATTTCTCAATTCTCAAAACTAGTCATGTGTGCCAAAGCATATTTAATAGTTGATTTGGAAAGAGTATTAGATCATTTAAGTTTAAGATGTATCAGAGCAAGAGAAATGAAAATCCTGCAATGTATCAGTGTAGGGAAAACAATTTTACAAAGTATCAGAGAAAAATTTTGCAAAGTATCAGAGTAATAAAAAAGTTTTTCAATGTATCAGAGTAAAATTGAGTAATGTATCGGAGTAGTAAAAAAAAATTGTCAAAGTATTAGAGCAATGTATTCAATATATCAGAGTGGGTTTAGAATTTGAAAGCCTATCAAAGCATATTCAATGGTTTATAGCAAATCAGAGTATGAGTAATTTTAAAAGGTACTTATTTGCAGTATATTTAGCATTTGTACTTAAAATTGTCAATGTATTAATTTCTCATAATTTGTAGTGTTTGCTTTTGATGGATTTCTTTGTGTTTAATTTCTCCCCCTTTTTGACATCATCAAACAAGGTTAAGTCCTTTTTCTGAAGCATTCTTTAATTTCTCCTCTTGTAGGGTTTGCTCCCCCTTAATGAAGCAACTATTAACAGCAATCATAAAATGATAATACCATAAAGAGAAGACAATATTTCACAAAAGAGAATATATAACCAAAGTAAGATAATCATCATTCCAAAGGTAAAGCCATAATTGTTTCAGTACATAGATTGTAACATAAAAAGTATCATACAAAGTCAACTAGCTCATGTCAATACATGGCCCCAAAAATACAGATCCTAGAGAGGACTAAACACTAAGACCTAGGATCTAGAAATGATCAATGATCAGAATCATCAGAAATGTGATAAGGAGCAGATGGATCTGGATCTGAGATGCGTCCTCGACCCCGTCTGCCTCTGGCACGAGAGGAAGAACTGGCACGAGCAGGCGAACGGGAGGAACTGGGTGGCTGAGAACACTGAGAAGCTAGGGACTGAACTGAAGGGGTAAGTCTGATGGAGTCAAGTACAGTCAGTGCCCTGGAGACAGCCTGGAGAAGTGCAGTGAACTGAGTAGTAGCTTGCTCACTTGATCCTCTGATCTCCTTCCTCAGTAACTCATAACCGCCCTCAAGAGCTCCTCTGAGTCTGCCGGCCTCTGCAGTGAGATCAGTGACCTCAATCGTAGACTCCTGAGGCTGAGGGTGTGCCAAATCGAAGACCTGCCCCTGTAACTCGAGAACTCTGCCAGTCAGTCTCAGTACAGTGTCCTCAAGCTGCTGAATCCTCATGGACTGATCTGCCATCATCTGATATACTGTGGAGATGTGGGGAGTCAAAGTCTGATCAGTAGAAGTAGCCCCTGGTACAAATGAAGTACTGCTCATCTGACTCGACATCAAAGAGACCATACGCTGTGCAATCTGCTCAATCTGATAATCGGACAGTGTGAACTCTGGCGGAGGTGCTCTGCTCTCTGGCTGATGCACAGGTGTGGGTATCCTGGTAAACTCAGAAGGGCCAGCCTCTGGATCCGGAAAGAACTGTATATCTGGTGAAGCTGCCCTGAAGTCATGAACAGGAGATGATGGACCTTCTTCTTCTTCAGCTCTGACTCCTGCTGTATCCTCAGCTCTTTCTTCTGCTCTCTCTTCTGCTCTTTCTTCTGTTCTTTCCTCAGCTCCCCTGATCCAACCACCACCACTTTTTGTGAACCCCATTCGATGCAAGGTGTGTAGGTTGAAGGTATCAACATGAGACAGTTTGGTGGGAGCCTCTAGTTTATTCAAATTCCCTTGGTAGGTTCCTCCAAGTATAACACTTATACCTTCTTCTTTCACGGAGAGTTCCATGTATGCATAACCTTCACTAGGTAAGTGTAAAATCTCCCCTAAAATGATAGGATCCAGACAGATATCAATCCCTTTCACAGTTGAAGTTACTGACCCATTTCCATAAATAAGATTCTGATAAAACTCCCTAACAAGGTCAACAAAGGTGACTTCTTTGAGTGAACAGTAAAAGCTCCATCCCTGATTTTTGATCTTACTTGCTAAAGAAAATCCCTCACTTTCAAAGAACCGGAAGTCAATGTTTTTCCCGGTTTCTACTTTTCTATCTGAGAGAGGGTTCTTACTGGGGGTTTGAGAAGACTGTGAAGGACCTTGAACTGAAGCTGGAACGGGAGCAGAGGAGGACTGTGCCGCTTGCCTTTTCCTTCTGACACTTTCTTCAAGTTCCCGGACAGACTTTCTCCTTTGGGGAAGTTTCATTTTTGGTGCCATAACCTCTTCAATACCAGGCGAGGAGACTTGAGGAGCAAGTGAGAGAGTGGAGGAAGGATCACAAGAGAGTGATTTGAGGTTTTGGAGGAGAGAATGAGTGGATTTGAGAGGGACGGTGGAGTGCTAGGGCACGCTCCAACCATGAAGAACAAGGGAAGAGGTCACAAAAGAACCTTTCCCGGAGTGGCTATTTGCGGTGGAGAGGAGGCGGGAGGAGTTCCACTAGCTCAAGCCTTGGAAATGGAGCAAATGGGAGAAGGGAGAATGGATTTCGGAAGGAGGAAGACGAGCGTGAGGGTCGGCTCACGAACAGTAATTCAAAATATAAACCCTTCAGCCCGTTGGACGTTGCTGGGAATTACAAGTTTGCCATTGAGTCGACTCATGGGGGTCGACTCATGAAGTTCAAAAAATCAGAAAAAATGTGAATAAATTCCAGAAAAATTTGAAATTTGGGGAGAAGGAGTTTAGCTCTAAGATGAGTTTTTAGAATGAAAAACTTGAGCTTTTGGGACCAAGAAAGGTGTTGGAAATTGAGCTCTTAGGAAATTTTGACCATAAATCATTGGAATTTGAAAATTAATTCAGGCAAATGGATCAAGAATTCCTAGATTTCTCCTAATTTCACAGAATCTATCCTCACTAAGGGCCTTTGTAAAGATATCAGCTAATTGATTTTCGGTGCAAACATATTCAAGAATTATATTTTTGTTTTGAACATGTTCTCTTATGAAGTGATGTCTTATTTCAATATGTTTGGATCTTGAGTGTTGAATAGGATTTTTAGATAGATTTATGGCACTTGTGTTGTCACATCTTATTGGTGTTTCATTAAGTTTAATTCCAAAGTCTTCGAGTTGTTGCTTAATCCACAAGATTTGAGCACAACAACTTCCGGCTGCAATGTATTCGGCCTCAGCCGTAGACAGTGCTACCGAATTTTGTTTCTTGCTAAACCATGAGATTAGGTTAACTCCAAGAAATTGACAAGTTCCACTTGTGCTTTTTCTATCTAGTTTACATCCAGCAAAGTCAGCATCAGAATATCCTAATAAATCTATTTGTGAGTCCTTAGAGTACCATAACCCTAAAGTTTGAGTACCATTTAAGTATCTAAGGATTCTTTTAACAGCATTCAAATGAGATTCTTTAGGATTAGATTGATATCTAGCACATAAACAAACACTAAACATGATATCAGGCCTACTTGCAGTTAAATATAATAATGATCCAATCATACCTCTATAGTATTTTAAGTCTACACATTTACCTTCATCGTCCTTGTCAAGCTTACATGAGGGACTCATTGGTGTGCCAATGGGTTTGGAGTTCTCCATTCCAAATCTTTTGAGTAGTTCCTTGGTGTACTTGCTTTGGGTGATGGAGATTCCCTCTTTTGATTGTTTGATCTGGAGTCCGAGGAAGAAAGTGAGTTCTCCCATCATGCTCATCTCGAACTCCCCCTGCATAAGCTTAGCAAAGTCTTGACAAAGGGATTCATTAGTAGACCCAAAAATTATGTCATCAACATAAATTTGTATAACTAACATATCATTTTGATTTCTTTTGATAAAGAGGGTTGTATCTACATTACCTCTTGAAAAACTATTATTTAGTAAAAATTTGCTTAGTCTATCATACCATGCTCTAGGTGCTTGTTTTAATCCATATAAAGCCTTATTTAATTTAAAAACATGATTAGGAAAGGCATGATTTTCAAATCCAGGGGGTTGTTCTACATAAACTTCTTCAGCAATAAATCCATTTAAAAATTACTTTTAACATCCATTTGAAACAATTTGAATTTCATAAAGCAAGCATATGCAAGTAGAAGTCTAATGGCTTCTAATCTAGCTACTGGTGCAAAGGTTTCATCAAAATCAATCCCTTCTTCTTGATTATATCCTTTAGCAACCAATCTTGCTTTATTTCTAATTACATTACCATGCTCATCTAATTTGTTTCTAAAGACCCTTTTTGTGCCAATTATTGAACAATTTTTAGGTCTTGAAACCAAAGTCCAAACATTATTTCTTTCAAATTGATTAAGTTCCTCTTGCATTGCATTAATCCAATTATGATCTTTTTCAGCTTCTTCAATAGTTTTAGGTTCAAAATGAGATACAAAAGCACAATGATTAAACACATCTCTAAGTGAAGAGCGAGTTTTTACACCATGCATAGGATCACCAATAATTAACTCCTTAGGGTGGTTGTGAACATACCTCCATTCCTTGGGTAGGTCATTTGTACCTTGATGTTGTTCTTGAATTTCCTCACCTATCTCATCTTGTTTGTCTTCTTGTTCCTTGTCCTCTGGAGTGGCTGAATCTTTCAGAGTGATCTCCTTCATACCTTCTATTAATGGATCTGCATCATCAACACCCTCATTCTTCCTTGAAGAAAGATCGTTAGATTAATCAAAGACAACATGAATGGACTCCTCAACTACAAAGTTCTTTTATTAAAAACTCTAAAAGCTTTACTAGTAGAGGAGTAACCCAGAAAGATTGCTTCATCTGATTTTGCATCAAATTTACCAAGTCTTTCCTTGCTATTATTTAATACAAAACATCGGCAGCCAAAAATATGAAAATATGCAATATTTGGTTTTCTTCCTTTCCAAAGTTCATAGGGGGTTTTCTTTAAAAATTGTCTGATCAAAGCACGATTTAAAATGTAACATGCTGTGTTAATAGCTTCCGCCCAAAAATATCTTGGAAGGTTGCTTTCACAAAGCATGGTACGGGCCATTTCTTCTAAGGTTCTGTTTTTCCTTTCAACTACCCCATTTTGTTGGGGTGTTCTAGGAGCAGAGAAGTTATGGCCGATTCCATTCTCATCACAAAATTTTTCAAAGTCTTGATTTTCAAATTCAGTTCCATGGTCACTTCTAATATTTTGAATTGAAAATCCTTTTTCATTAGTAACTTTTCGATGAAATTTAGTGAAAATATGAAAAGTTTCATCTTTGTGTGCCAAAAAGAAAACCCAAGTAAAACGTGAATAATCATCTATTATTACAAAACCATATCGTTTTCCTCCTAGACTTGTGGTTCTAGTTGGTCCAAATAAATCCATATGCAAAAGCTCTAATGGTCTAGAAGTTGAAACAATGTTTTTGGATTTAAATGAAACTCTAGTTTGCTTACCTAGTTGACATGCATCACAAATCTTATCTTTTTCAAAATTCAGTTTAGGCAAGCCATGAACTAATTCTTTCTTAATTAATTTTGAAAGAGAATGCATGCTAATGTGAGCAAGTCTACGATGCCAAAGCCAACTAGTCTCATTAACTTTAGCATTTAAGGATACTAGGCATTGCATGTCTAATTTGGCTAAATCATTTAGATCTACCATATAAACATTGCCATGTCTATGTCCTATAAATTTGATGCCATCATTAATAGGACTAGTCACAATACAAATAGATGATTCAAAAACTACTTTATACCCTTTATCACAAAATTGACTAATACTAAGTAAGTTATGCTTTAAACCTTTAACTAACAAAACATTTTCAATATATTTGGAGGGAGTGATACCAATGTTACCTATCCCGATGATCTTTCCTTTGCCATTATCTCCAAAGGTGACCATCCCTCCATCCTTAGCATCAAGCGTGATGAATTGTGATTCATCACCAGTCATGTGTCTCGAGCATCCGCTGTCCAGATACCATTTCCTGTTTTCTCCATGGGATGCTAGACACACCTGCAAACAAATATCAAGTTTTTGTTTTAGGTACCCAAGCTTTCTTGGGTCCTTTTTGGTTAGTCAAGATGGTTCCTTTTGGAACCCATATTTTCTTTACAGTTATGTTTGCACAAGTGTAAGATTTATGTCCTATTCTACCACATTTAAAACAAGTAGTATTGGTAGGCTTGTTACTTGAATAATTTACATAAATATTTTTCAGAAATTTTTATTTCTTTAAGGGGTTATAGCCAAGTCCGGCCTTATCATATACGGCCTTTTGATTTTCAAGAATCATATTTAGTTTGTTTGAACTTAAGGTGAATTTATCTACTATAGGTTTCAGCTTATTAATATCATTCTTTAGGCTTTGGTTCTCTTGAAGCAAAGTAGATTTTTCAATTGAAAGATTTTCTGCTTGTTTTACTAAAGACTGATTTTTCAATTTTAGTTCTTTGTTTTTCATTCCTAGTTTCTTCAATTCATCAATTAAATCATTGAAGGCTTCATGCAATTCTTCAAAAGTAAATTCACTAGGGGTTTCAGAAATTACCTCATTATCGTGTGCCATAAGGCACAGGTTGGCTTGTTCTGTTGAGGTCTCCTCATCGGAGCTTGAGTCGTCGCTCGCACTCCATGTGGCCATCATTGCCTTCTTTTTGAACTTTTTGGGACCTTTCTTCAATTGTGGACATTCAGATTTGAAATGCCCCGGCTTCTTGCACTCATAGCATATAAGGGGTTGATCTTTTTCTTTCTCTTTGCTTTGTTCCCCTTTTGTGAAAGGTCTCTTTCTCATCCCCTGTTTCCTCTTTCTTAGGAACTTCTTGAATCTTCGGGTGATGAGTGCCATTTCTTCATCCTGTTCTTCATCTTCTGTGTCGTCAGTTTCTTCATCAGGAGAGGCTGTGGATTTGAGGGCAATGGTTCTCTTCTTTTTGACTTCATCCTCTTGATGTTGCTTCATGCTAAGCTCGTGAGTCATCAAGGATCCAAGAAGCTCTTCTAGAGGTAGAGTGTTCAAGTCCTTTGCTTCTTGGATAGCAGTCACCTTGGCTTCCCAGGTTCTTGGCAATGACCTGAGAATCTTCCTTACAAGCTCACTGTTAGTATAAGATTTGCCAAGACTCTTCAAACCATTAATTATGTCAGTAAAGTGAGTAAACATAGCAGTTATGGACTCATCATGCTCCATTTTAAATAACTCATATTTATGTACAAGCATGTTTATTTTAGACTCCTTTACTTGATTTGTTCCCTCATGGGTTACTTCTAACCTATCCCATATTTCTTTAGCAGATGCACAGGTAGAAATGCGATTAAATTCATTTGCATCAAGTGAACAATAAAGAACATTCATAGCTTTAGCATTTAACTGTGCCAATTTCTTATCAACCTCATCCCATTCTCTTTCGGGTTTGGTTGACTCCTCACCATCTATTATCTTGGTGGGTGTGTGTGGACCGTTCACTATGATACTCCACATATCATAGTCTAGTGCTTGTATGAAAATCTTCATCCAAGCTTTCCAATAGGTGTAATTAGACCCATTGAAAAGTGGAGGTCGGTTGGTAGATTGCCCCTCGGCTAGAGAAGTGCCGACGTGGGTTGCCATAGATCTTTGGCTCTTTGATTGTTAGATCAAAGAAGGGCTAGAGCACCGGGCTCTGATACCACTTGTTGCCCAGCTATGCAACCCAAGAGGGGGGGTGAATTGGGTTTTAAAAATTTTAGGCTTAACTAATTACTTGTAAAAATTATATATCAAAAGCTTGATGAATGAGGAGAGAGACTTTAGTTTGAGATTAATTACTTAAAACAAGAATGCAAGGATATAATGGAGAATTAAAGAGAAATAATAAAGCATGCCACAAACACAATGATTTATAGTGGTTCGGTGCCAACCTTGCACCTACATCCACTCCCCAAGCTCCTACTTGGAAATTCCAATCCACTATACTTTGTATTCAACCCGAATACAACCGTCGGAAACTCCGACACTAGCTATCCCAAGCTAGTCCACTTGTTTCCGGGTACAAGCCGACCCAATACACTCCGATTTCAGGTTCGGATCAACCTTTCCTTATTTTGGAAACCCTCCAAAATAAAAACAATTACTCACAAGATAAAATCAGTTTAGAGCACAAATAAGTACAAGAATAGCTCCTTAAGTGAGCGAATATAACAATAAATACGCTTTACTCAAAAGAAGAAGCCCCTCTTGGATTTCCTCAAAGTGGATGAGAGATGAAGTAAATGCTTGAGGAGTTGGTGAGCTTGATTGATGGCTTCTTGAAGGCTTTTAAATGAGCTCTTGTATGATGTTGAGTAGTTGGCTTGAAAAACCTTCTCTTGAATGCACTTGAATGCCCTCTTGAATGCTCTTGATTTTCTCTTTTCAAATCACTTGAATGCCTCTTGGATATTTTGATCTCTCTCCTTTTTGTTTTCCACCTTTTGAAACCTTTTATAGCCTTAAGAGACAAGGGAAAACAAACTAGGCAGAAAAAGAGCCGTTAGAGCACAAAAAGCAGCATTAAAAAGCAACCAAATCTGGCCAAAAACTAGCCGTTACAGGCAAATCCCGTCATATAAGTCGACTCATGAGTCGACTCATGCCTCAGGGGTCGACTCATGAGTCGACCTCTGTTGCAAAGTCCAGAGATTTGGTTTCTGGATTTTCTTGGCCCAAAACAGCAGAAGTCGACTCATGAGTCGACTCATGCCTTGTGGGTCGACTCATGAGTCGACTCACAGGTCGTGCCAAGCCAGAAAACCAGCGTGCCATGGCTAATCTTTGCGTGCCAATCAGCTCATAGTTTCATGAGTTGACTCATGAGTCGACTCATGAACTTCAAACCTTCATAACTCCAAAAATATAAGTCCAAAAACCATGAAACTTTCACCAATAGATTACATATCATTTGTTCTACACGATGATGCTATCAAATCAGAGTTTTGATGAAATTATGATTTTGCCCCTGTAGAGCATAAGGTCTTTTTCAAATAAAAAATATTTGTATCCCTTCAAACTGTTTTGTAGTCATCAAAATCAATCTAGGAGCAACACAGCCTATTTTGATTATGAAATATGGCAGATGGATGTGAAAATGACATTCTTAAATGGACATCTTGAGGAAGATATCTATATGGAACACCCGCTTGGTTTCACATCCAGTGATGATGATCACAAGATCTGCAAGCTGCAAAGGTCCATTTATGGACTTAAGCAAGCATCTCGGAGTTGGAATACTTGTTTCAATGATGTGATCAAAATATTTGATTTCATCAAGAATAAGGAGGAACCATGTGTGTTTAAAAAGGTCAGTGGGAGCATAGTTGTCTTCCTCGTATTGTACGTAGATGACATCCTCCTAATTGGGAATGACATTCCCATGTTGACCTCAGTCAAAATATGGTTGTCTACGAAGTTCTCTATGAAAGATCTAGGAGAGGCATCCTTTATACTGGGTATTAAGGTCTATAGAGATAGACCAAATAGGATGCTGGGACTTTCACAAAAAATGTACATAGAGGAGGTGCTAAAAAGGTTTAGCATGAAAAACTCCAAAAGAGGTTTATTACTTTTTAGACATGGCATTCATCTCTCCAAGAAGATATGCCCTAGCACACTTGAGAAGATTGAATGCATGAGCAAGATCCCTTATGCTTCGGCAATAGGGAGTCTCATGTATGCCATGCTATGTATACGACCTGATATAGCCCATGCTGTGAGTGTCACAAGCAGATATCAGTCAAATCCAGGCGAAGAGCACTGGACTTCTGTGAAATGTATCTTTAAGTACTTGAGAAGGACTAAGGATATGTTTCTAGTCTTTGAGAATAGAGAACTCCAGATTCAGGGATATATAGACTCAGACTTTATGTCTGATATAGATGATCGAAAGTCAATATCTGGGAGTCTGTTCATTTGCAATGGTGGTGCAGTTAGCTGGAAGAGTTTCAAGCAGACGGTGATTGCTGATTCCACCATGGAGGTAGAGTATATTGCCACATCGAAAGCTACAAAGGAGGCATTCTGGTACAAAAAATCTGCTGTAGAGCTTGGAGTGATGTCATCGGATGCCATATCTCTTTACTGCAATAAAAATGGCACCATAGCCCTAGCTAAGGAGCCAATATCTCACCAGAAGTCCAAGCACATCAAGCGGCGATTCCATTTGATCGTGATTACCTCAAAAAGGATTATGTCGAGGTCAAGAGAATCGACTCCACAGACAATATGGCAAACCCGCTGACTAAGCCATTAGACTAATAGAAGATCGAAGCCCATCTTGAGAATATGAGACTTAGATATGTAGCCAATTGGCATTAGGTCAAGTGAGAGTTTGTTAGATGTGTGCCCTAGATGCCAGATTGGCTAACACATTCTTGTATAGATCTAAGGGCAAATTTATAATTTTGACTATAAATGAATAAAAGGGTTATTCTTCTATCACATTGTGTACATTGTGTCTGTGATACATCCTTTGAGTTAGTAGGAATGTTAATTCATATTTTCAAGAGTTGAAAATTTAAGATATGAATTTACATAACTAACTCATAAACAGCTCCTGACCATAGGGGATCTATCAACCTCGATAGATGAGAGGAGTAGTCCTATGATGATCGAAAGATTGAGTCCTTAAGCCCATGGCCATGATAGAGTGAAATAATAGAAAAGAGTTTTCCATTAAGATTTCACATCAGACTTGGATCGATCGATTGATTCATATGACTAATGTTGGGTTTGACGAGTTCACCTTAACCCTAATTCAGTCGGGACTCATGATAGAAGAACTCAATTACACAGGTAGCTGCACCGAGAGGTTCATCTTCATTTCTAATGGATTACCATCATATACTGCTAGGGGTCACTGGTGGATTTTGGGAGCAATTAGAATGATCTTGATGATCGATCATTCTAATTGTCTGAATCAAAAGAGTTCTTGTCCATCGAAAGGAGTTTCGATGATGTCGATGATGAGATCATGACATGTCTCATTACCATACGAAAATAAACCTAACTAGGTCACAAAAATAAGAGTTAGGGTTTGGATATCATCAATTGAGCTAGCCCAGTTCGATTGATTTGGATTAGATCCAATTAAGTTCAAGGAAATCGTGCTAGCACATGATTGAGCCTAACTTTCTCCTCGTGTAATTTTTTCTATCTCGACTGAGCCAAATGTGATTTGACTCACCCATAGAATCTTGAGAAGGTTTCCCTCAGTCTAACTGGAGCTAGTCTAGCTCAAAAAAATTTTATCTTAATTCATGAGATAAATTTAAGACATCACCTGCCAATTCCTGTCACCTGCCATTTCCATTTTAGGACATTGGTCAAACGTTGACCCATGGACCTTGGACTGAAGGCCACTTGGCAAGAGGTCATTGGAGAGTTTTAGTGGAGTGCCACCTACTAAATTAGCCCTCAATGTGGGTGCCATAATTAGATATGGCGTGCGCCCCAAGTGGATAAGGATAGAGTCCCATGAGATGAGGACTCTGATCCCTTGATCAACTTGGACTGTGGGGTGCCAATCTCACTGTGCTTATCCAGTGTTGGCACCAATAGTAGGAGGGATTGTGGAGATTTTTATTTGATATGATCAAATGATATCACTCCATGAATCAGAATTTTTTCAGAATTAATTAGAATTTTTTGATTAGTCGAATGATGTGGCACTGCATGGCGCAGCAGGGTCTATTTAAACCCTATCTACCCCTAGGGTTTAGACTCTCTACTCAATACCCAGCAAAAACCTAAAACCCCTCCACTTCTTTATACCCCCTCTACTCCTCTCCCTTCCCTCTTCACGTCCAAGAGGTTGGGCATCCATCTGGTTCTTGTCCAAGGCGTGGTGGCTCTTTGATTAGAAGGTTGCAGAGATTTATCGAGAAGTTGCTGCTCCAGCTTCAGAAGATCTTTCGAAGATCTTCCAGATCATATCCAGATCTAATTTTTGGAGCAAAGATACATGAGGAAAAGATGATCAGATCTTACTTGAGTGGATACTAGTAGAGGCCAGCCAACTGCATGGCTATTTTAGAACCTCGGGCATTGCTGCGATCATCTACAGGATAATCTAGTTATCCTAGAGGTATTTCACTATTCTTTATATTTTTAGATTTAATTTTAGATTTAATATTAGATAATAAGAATTAAATCTAATAGATCTTAGATCTAAAATATTGTAAGATAATTTTTTAAAATATTCCGCCCAGATCTCATTAGATCTGAAAGATCCTACAAGAAAAAAGTCAATTTTTCCTTCAATTGGTATCAGAGCCAGGTTGATGGCTCTATTTCAGATCTAATTTAAATTTAATTTTTATTTTTATTTATCTAATATTAATAGATTTTAAAGATCACATCAGATATGATAGGATCTAAAATCAGAAAAATTTAAAATTAAATCTAAGTAGATCTAACATGTATGAGATGCAAAACTAGACTAGGAGTAGTTTGATTTATTAATAGTCTTATAGTTTTATATTTTAATATGATTAAAATATAAATTAGATCTAATTTATTCTCTATTTTTTTGATGTTATAAATATTATATTCAGATCAAAAAATAAAAAATAAAATTTTAATTAATACATAAGATTGATCTGTTGCATGCCTAGACTATTTGTTGAATTATTCTAGTAACTGTCTAGAATAGATTTTATATTGAATAGTTCAATATAAATCTTATTTTTAGATATTATATGTGATGTATCAGATCTGAAAGCATGCTAATTAGATCAGATTTTAATATATGAGATGTATGCAAAGCTTGTATAAGTTAGATCTGAAATTATATATGTGATATGTAACTTAGATCTAACTAGTTTTATAGTTAAATTAATATTTCTGATTAAGGTGTTTCTCATGACCGTCTGGTCATAAGAATAAAGTAGGGTTTAAGACCCTCTCTTTCCATTCAATGGGGTATTCTTATGGCGTGTAGAAGTACTGTGCATTCATCCTTAATCAGAAATCAAAATTTACTTTTCTGCAAAACTCTAGATCCGAAAACCCTAGAATTTATTTTACATATTTTGTTTATGAACCTAAGACTTAATTAATGAACTAAGCTTATGAAATTAAATTAGATCTAAAATTGAGAATTTCAGATCTAAGCCATTTTCATAAAATTGGGTTCAGGCTTGGGTAGCTCAATTAGGTCTAACGGTTGATCAAACTGAATCAAAAGTTGGTTAGGTGGGATCATGAAAGCTAATATTGACCAGCCTAATAGGATTAAGTCTAGATCAAGGTCGAATCACATTTAGATATGACTCGATCAAGTTAAGACATAATTTGGCTTAGTGGTTAGAGCCTGGATTGTAGGCTAACCCAATTGATTTTGGTTCGACAATTTGGTGTCTAAGGTAAGTTGGGCAGATGCGACCGACTGGTTTTTAATTGGGAGCTACTCGACTCGAATATGTTTTTGTCAAGTTAATGGCATATCCCTTCCACCGGTCTCACTTACCTGGCCATATATGTCGACCCAATTCCGATTTGAGATGGCTAACAATTCGAGCTAGCCCATGTCACTAGGTTAGTCATAATTGTTATGACTATGTCAAGTCAAGTTTAATGAGACCTAAATCAAATCTCCCTAAGAAAATATTAAATCTAAGATCTTCCACCATTATGGATGTGCGGGCCCTTTTCGGGGTTGATTATTCTCGGCTGGTTACAGTGACTCAGTTGCACCGAGAAGATGCAACTATGTCCATTAGGCATTGGATGCTATAGATTAGAGGATAGGTTGTGCTCAATATTTCGGATACGATGAGGGACCCAATCAAGAATCTAATTCATGCAAATGGTGGGTCTGACTTAACTAAGGATTGGAGCAATATTTCGGATATGGTGAGCTTCATGAATTAGAGACCAAATTTAGGATGCACCATGATTAGAGAATCATTGGACAAGAGTTGTCCACTCATCGGTTGACCCATCACCAATAACTGTTAGGTGAGGTGGTGAGCCAATCGGTGAGACCGCACCACCCACTAAAAATTACTAATCATAGAGATTTTCACATCTCTACCTAGGGAGTGTAGGGATCTGAGAAAATAGTGAGAAGCTAATTTGTTTAAAAATAAAACTCCTAAACAAATTGGTTAAGTCTGATTACAAAATCTAACTAGAAACTTTTGACTCTCTACAGGAAACATGTCTACATCTAACCCCTTGACCAAAATACTAGACATGCACAGATTAACTGGACCTAATTTCAAAGACTGGTTGAGGAACTACAGAATTATTCTAAGTTTCAAGAAACTAACTCATGTCTTGGACCAGGACCCACTTGCCATGCCAGCACGTCCGACTGCTGAACAAAGAGCATCTCTGGAAAAGTGGACGGATGACGATAACAAAGTCAGATACTACATGTTGGGTGCCATGTCTGAGACTTACAGCACCAGCATGAGAACATTATGACTACCCACCAAATGTTGGCTCACCTACAAGAGTTGTTTGGTGAACAAAGTTGCGCAGCCAAGTATCAAGTCTGCAAAAGGCTTTTTAAGGCTAAAATATGTGATGGGCAGTCAGTCCAAGATCATTGTTTGTCAATGATCAAAGATATTGAGGAGCTTGAAAAGCTCGATGTTATCTTAGACAAAGATTTTTAGATTGATGTGATCCTTCAGTCCTTGTTTGATGCATATGGTTAGTTCATCATGAACTTCCATATGCATAAGATGCACTGTATCTTGGCTGAGTTAATGAACATGTTGGTTACGGCTGAGCTTTCTTTGAAAGGTTCAAAAAGCTCAGTCCTTACTGTGGAGCGGACTTCTTCCAAGAGAAAGTCTTTTGGAAAGAAGAAGAAGTCTGCAAAGAAGCAGAAGGTAAATGGAAAGAAGAAGAAGACGGAACCGAAGAAGAAGGCTACTGAAAAGAGAAAATATTTCCACTACAATTCAGATGGCCATTAGAAGCAGAACTGTCCTCAGTACCTGGCCACCCTGAAGAACAAGAAGGATGGTTCTTCTGGAGGTATGCTCGTTATAGAATCTAATCTTACGATTTTCTCTGCATCCAGTTGGGTACTTGACTCTGGTTCTAGTGCTCATTTGTGTACTTCTATGTAGGGTCTTGAGGAGAGTAGGAGACTGAGGGATGGAGATATGATCCTATGCATCAAAAATGGAGCAAGAGTTGCTACTATGACCATGGGAACCTATCCTCTGCGATTATCGTTAGGATTAGATTTAGTTCTTAGAGATTGTTATTATGTGCCTGCAGCAAGCAGGAATTTAATTTCTGTTTCATGTTTAGCACAAGAAGGCTATGTGATTAGCTTTCATAAGAACCATTGTAACATATTTTATGCAAATAATAAAGTTGCAAATGGTTTTCTTATTAATGGTCTCTATGAGCTACATATTGATGTATCTATATTTCATATCGAGCAAAATATCAATGCCATAGAAATTAAAAGGCCTAGAGATAGTCTAAATGATAGGTATCTGTGGCACCTAAGGCTAGGTCATATAGCGAAAGACAGGGTTAACAAATTGGAGAAATTTGGGCTATTAAGTCTGTTGACTTTCGAGTCATATCCAGTTTGTGAATCATACCTTCAAGGCAAAATGATCAAGCTCCCTTTTATAGGACATGGGGAAAGGGCCACAGACCTACTTGCCCTAGTACATACAGATGTATACAGCCCATTTGATGTGCCTGCTAGAGGCAACTATGTCTACTTCATTACCTTCACTGATGATATGTCTAGGTACAGATATGTGTTTCTAATGAAACATAAGTCTGAAGCCTTTGAAAAGTTCAAAGAATTCAGACATGAGATAAAAAAATAAACAGAAAAGCCCATTAAGGTTCTTCAATCAGATCGAGGAGGTGAATACCTTAGTCGGGAGTTCCTAGACTATCTTAAGGATAATGGCATAGTCTCTCAATGGACTCCACCTAGAACGCCACAACTCAATGGGGTTTTAGATCACAGAGAAATCGAACCCTATTAGATATGGTCCATTCTATGATGAGCTTCACGGACCTCCCTGAGTTTCTTTGGGGACATTGTCTCATGACATCAATATATGTATTGAATAGGGTTTCCTCTAAAATCGTTCCTACCACACCGTATGAGATATGGCATAGTAAGAAGCCATGTCTGAGTCATCTCAGAATTTGGAGTTGTCCGGCTCATGTCAAGAAACAGCAGGCGGACAAGTTAGAGTTCAGATCTTTTAGAGCTTGGTTGATAGGATATCCTAAAGAGTCATTAGGATACTATTTTTATATTTCGAAGATCACAATGTGATTGTGAATCGACATGCTATTTTTCTTGAAAAATAGTTTATTCAAGATAGTGGCATCGAAAGAATAATTAAGCTCAAGGAGAATGTTTCCCAAGAGCAACAAGCTAAAGAACTTGAGGAACCAAATCAATTAGAACCAGTCCTAACACAATCTCTTCCACCTCGTAGATCGACTAGGGTTTTCCATCCTTCTGAAAAGTACTTAGGTACTATACAAGAGGAAGTAGAAGAAATGTTCCTTATAGAAAATGGAGCTCATGGTGATGATCCCAAGACCTATGACTAGGCGATATCAGAATCGACTCTGACAAATGGTTAGAGGCAATGAGATCAAAAATTGACTCTATGCACTCAAACCAAGTCTGGACCTTGATAGATCCACCTGAAAGTATTGTACCTATTAGGTGTAAATGGATCTTCAAGAGAAAGATAGGTACTGATGGGAATGTGGAGACATTTAAGGCTAGGCTCGTAGTGAAAGGTTATAGTCAGTGCAAAGGCATTGACTATCAGGATACCTTTTCGCCCGTAGCCATGCTAAAATCCAACCGCACATTGCTTGCTATTGTAGCCTATTTCAATTATGAAATATGACAGATGGATATGAAAATGGTGTTCTTAAATGGATATCTTGAGGAAGATATCTATATGGAATAGTCGTTTGGTTTCACATCGAGTGATGATGATCACAAGATCTGCAAGCTGTAAAGGTCCATTTATGGACTTAAGCAAGCATCTCAGAGCTGGAATACTCGTTTCAATGATGTGATCAAAATATTTGGTTTCATCAAGAATGAGGAGGAACCATGTGTGTTCAAGAAGATCAGTGGGAGCGCAGTTATCTTCCTCATACAGTACGTAGATGACATCCTCCTGATTGGGAATGATATTTCTGAAGGAAAAACCACCTTTTTCCTTATAGGATCTTCCAGATCTAATGAGATCTGGGACAGAATATTTTAAAAAAAAAATTATCCTACTTTATTTTAGATCTAAGGTCTATTAGATCTAATTCTTATTATCTAATATTTAATCTAAAATTAAATCTAAAGCTTGAGGATTAGAGAAATATCTCTAGGGTAACTAGATTACCCTGTAGATGATCGCAGCAACGCCCGAGATTCTAAAATAGCCATGCAGTCACCTAGTCTCTACCAACATCCACTCGAGTAGAATCTGGATCTTCTTCTCCTCATGAATCTTTTCTCAAAAAATTAGATCTGGATCTGATCTGGAAGATCTTCAAAAGATCTTCTGAATCTGGAGCAGCAGCTTCTCGATAAATCCCTGCAGCCTTCTGATCAGGGAGCCACCACGCCTTGGACAAGCACCAGATGGATGCCCAACTTCTTAGATGTGAAGAGGGGAGAGAGAGGAGTAGAGGGGGCATAAAGAAGTGGAGAGGTTTCACATTTTTGTTGGGTATTGAGCAGATTCTCAAAACCCTAGGCACAGACAGGGTTTAAATAGACCTTGCTGTGCTATGCAGTGCCACATCATTCGACCAATCAAAAAATTTTAATTAATTTTGAAAAAATTTTGATTGGTGGAGTGATATCATCTAATCATATCAGATAAGAACCCCATCAAACCCTCCTACTATTGGCACCAACACTGGATAAACACAGTGAGATTGGCGCCCAATAGTTTGAGTCGATCAAGGCATAGAGTCCTCATCACATGGACTCTATCCTTATCCACTTGGGGCGCACGCCCAATCTGATCTTGGTGCCCACTTTGAGGCCTAATTTAGTAGGTGGACACTCCATAAAAACTCTCCAATGACCTCTTGCCAAGTGGCCTTCAGTTCAAGATCCATAAGTCAACATTTGATCAATGTCCTAAAATAAAAATGGCAGGTGACAGGAATTGGCAGGTGTTATCTTAAATTCATCTCATAAATTAAGACAAAATTTTTTTAAGCTGGACTAGCTCCAGTCAGACTGTGAGAAACCTTCTCAAGATTCTCTGGGTGAGTCAAATCATTTTTGGCTCAGTCGAGATAGAAAAGATTATACGAGGAGAAAGTTAGGCTCAATTGTGTGCTAGCATGATTTTCTTGAACCTAATTGGATCTAATCCAAATCAATCGAACTGGGCTAGCTCAATTGATGACATCAAAACCCTAACTCTTATTTGTGTGACCCAGTTAGGTTCATTTTCGTATGGTAATGAGACATATCGTGATCTCATCATCGACATCATCGAAACTCCTTTCGATGGACCAGAACTCTTCTGATTCAGACAATTAGAATGATCGATCATCAAGATCATTCTAATTGCTTCCAAAATCCACTAGTGACACCTAGCAGTATATGATGGCAACCCATCAGAAATGAAGACGAACCTCTCAGTGCAGCTACTTATGTGATTGAGTTCTTCTATCATGAGTCCCGACTGAATTAGGATTAAAGTGAACTCATCAAACCCAACATCAGTCATATGAATCAATCGATCGATCTGAGTCTGATGTGAAACCCCAATGAAAAACTCTTTTCCATTATTTTACTCTACCATGGCCATGGGCTTAAGGACTCGATCTTTCGATCATCATAGGACTACTCCTCTCATCTATCGAGGTTGATAGATCTCATCTTGGTGCAATCTGGTTCCTACAATGAATACGCTACAGCCAACATATACCTCAGGGTTCCGAATGGCTAGGAGATCGAGTTATGGTGTAGTCAAACTATAACACACTCAAGGTGAACTATCGATGCACCTCAGGTCAAAGAACTAGACACACAGCTGCAGCATCGAGCTAGTCATCGACGAGAAGGTAGACTTCCTTATGACTACTCGAGGTGGTCACGCTCAGTACTCTCGTTCTCAATGAATATCTGTACTCTCGCTCTAGTGTCTCCACACCGTAGACTCAAGACACATCTACCCTAAGGAAGCGATCGTACACCAACCTTCTGGATCGATCATCATCCTCGTGATGATCCTATGGTCAGGAGCTATTTATGAGTTAGTTATGTAAATTCATGCCTTAAATTTTCAACTCTTAAAAATATGAATTAACATTCTTACTAACTCAAAGGATGTATCATAGACATAATGTACACAATGTGATAGTTGAATAACCCTTTTATTCATTTATAGTTAAAATTACAAATTTGCCCTTACATTTGTACAAGAATGTGTCAGCCAATCTGGCATCTTGGGCACACATCTAACAAACTCCCACTTGATCTAATGCCAATTGGCTACATATCTAAGTCCCATCTTCTCAAGGTGGGCTTCGATCTGTTGCTGGCCTAATGGCTTTGTCAGTGGGTCTGCCACAGTCTGTGGAGTTGACTCTCTTAACCTCGACATAACCCTTTTTGAGGTAATCATGGATCAGATGGAATCGCCGCTCGATATGCTTGGACTTCTGGTAAGACCTTGGCTCCTTAGTTAGAGCTATAGTGCCATTATTGTCACAGTAATGGGGGATGGCATCCGATGACATCACTCCAAGCTCTGCGGCAAACTTCTTGTACCAGAATGCCTCCTTCATAGCTTTCGATGCAATAATATACTCTACCTCCATGGTGGAATCAGCAATTACCGTCTGCTTGGAACTCTTCCATCTAACTACACCACCATTGCAAATGAACAGACTTTCAGATATTGACTTTCAATCATCTATATCAGACATAAAGTCTGAGTCTGTAAATCTCTGAACCTGGAGTTCTCTATTCCCAATGACTAGAAACATATCCTTAGTCCTTCTCAAGTACTTAAGGATACATTTCATAGAAGTCCAGTGCTCTTCGCCTGGATTCGACTGATATCTGTGATGCGTAGTCGTTGATAGCACCAAAAATAACTCTACTCACTACGTAGGTAGGATGAGTCGAGATCGTATCCTCAGGGATCTTGGGCTAAGTTGAGATTGCAAAATGAAAGAAAGAAATATTGTTTTTGATTTAGAAAGTAAATTATCTTAAAATTGATGTAATTAGAAAATAAAGAGCTCGGGAGTTTTGAATTAATTTTGTACTAGTAGAGTTGTATCTCTTTTTTTTCAATTAAATAGATGTGATTAATCTTAGGAAAAATACCTGTCTTTCCTCGACAAGCC
The DNA here is from genome assembly GCF_000442705.2 of Elaeis guineensis. Taxonomy (NCBI): domain Eukaryota; kingdom Viridiplantae; phylum Streptophyta; class Magnoliopsida; order Arecales; family Arecaceae; genus Elaeis; species Elaeis guineensis. Next base: position 69,147,913 of record NC_026000.2, read on the forward strand.
CCGTACCCATAGATCACGGCGCATCTCCAGAAAGTACTAGGTAAACAACTCTTCTTTCCTCGGTACGCCCCGTATCCGTAGATCACGGTGCATCTCCGAAAAGTAAAAGTTGTTCCTAATATTAATCTAACAAAAAAGTATAAATAAAAGCATATGAAAGGAAGCAAATAAAGAACTCATGATAATTTAAATAAAAAGCATAATCTTTATTGCATATAAAGAAATACAGAAAAGTTTAGAACAATAAACCATCTTTGTGTCGTTACAAAATTTCTTCTCCACTCCCGAGACTGCTAGCCTAGCTGCTCATGAAGTAGTCCCTTTCTATTCTTCTATGCAAGGCTCTAGAAGAATTTTTGGGCTCCTCCTCTAATGGGAGTACAAAAGTCTTTTTATAGGTGTTAGGAGGGAGGAGTTTTATATGATTTTTCGATGTGGGACTAAAGAAAATACAAATCTTTCCTTACAAAATATTTCTAAATATTAATTTTTTACTTTAACAAGTATCTGTTCGACCGCCATCAAAAATTCCCTGCGAACCCGTCTGCCGCGCACCCACACCCGCGCGATGCCGCACCCGTGCCCGCGCTCACACCCACGCCACATCCATGCCGCATCCTCCCCGCATCCACGCCTCACGCGCGTGCACTCGCGCGCTGTGCGTCTGCGCTGCTCACGCGCGCGCCCAGGAACAACTTCACGCTACCCTTTTTTATTCCATATCCAAAAAGAAACTTTTGTTTCTTCACAATGACATCTACATCCTTTTTGGATTCCTTGCATAGTATTTTCATTTCTTATAATACCGGATGCATCTTTCTTTTATTTTAATTTTATTTTAAGTCCAAATTTCTTCAAACTTTAGTCTTTTTGATCTATGAATCGGACTCTTTGTATCGACGATCATCTTTTCTGTAAAACATAAAAAGAAGTATCAAATTCTTAATAAATAAAATAAATTAAATATAATTTTTTGCTTTAAATAACTTAAATTAAATATTTATCACACCCCCCAACTTGAATTTTGCTTATCCTTGAGTAAAATAGATATATCAGCATTGTGTACCGACTCGGTCTTGAATCAAAATTAGGTTAGGCATCCCAAAAGGTAGATGATACTTAGTCAGACCATTAAAGAGATATTTCATTGGATTATCAATTTGACCCAATTAGTGGCTGAGTATTAACTAAAAAAATTTCAAGAGCTTTTCTTTCACCAACTCCCCACTTTACTCTTTAAATCCTCTAACTTAATGGGAAAGAGGTTTATTATCTTCTTGCAATTTAGTCCTCTTTTTTTTTTTTTTTTTAACATTGCCCACCTTTTTATGCGAACCACAACGCTTACTTAGGCAAAAGGGCCCGGTTACTCAGTAGGAAACCAATGTTTTTTTTTTTTATATATAAAAAGTATATTTTAAGGAGAATTATTTTTTTTTTATACCTCAACCTTTCCACCCAATCTCTCATGAAGCAGATTTTTTATTGAGATCAGTAAGAAGAGGGTTGTAGAATCACTCCTAAAATTTGGTCTAGTCTAAACCCTACCATTCATTGAGTTTTCTTAATAATTTATTCCTCAGTATCTCTAAAATTATCTTGACCATTAATCATTCATTGTTTAGGATGCCTAATTGACTCTTAATCAAAATAAAATTGGATACACAAAACTAATTATTTCTGACCATACTCGAGGATTTGATTAATTTCCTCCCCCCTAACTTAATCTACATTATCCTCAATGGAGTAGGAAAGTAAAGAAAATAAAAGGAGAGAGTGCACCTGAGATAATTTTGCTTCGGAAGTTGAAGATAGCTTCATTGATTAATAGGCTCTTGTTCTAAATTCCTATAGCTGCAGTAAGGTAAGAAAAATATGAAATCATTGGGTTGCCTCCCAACAAGCGCTAAGTTTTACGTCTTTAGCCAGACGTCAAGTTTATTGACAGACTCTTCCATACAGAGCGGTCCTTTATTCTTTAAAAAAATGATGATTAGTTAAAACAAAATAGAAGAAATTTTGGTTGCCTCCCAAAAAGTACTAAGTTTTACGTCTTCAGCCAGACTTCATATGCAATAAAACCAACAAAAGATGGGCAATGGCTCATACTTGATTGTCCATGGAGGAGTGGTTTTATCGTGTGGTGTATCCAACAATGTGTTAACTTCTTTCATATATCCCTTAAAGTCATACACTCCAAAGTGAGCCAAGCAAGTATCTAAGGGGTCAGGTGCTAGAATTGTGGGTGTTGCATCTTCTATAATGTCTTCTAGTGTATCTACTTCGAAGCAACTATCCATTAATGGTCCTTGGGAAGCACCAAACACATTCAGTCTCAGTTTCTTATTCCCAAACGATACGTCTATGACTCCTGTCCTACAATTAATGCATGCATTTGTCGTAGCTAGGAAGGGTCATCCTAAGATAATGGGAATTTATCTGGGATTGCCACTTAATTCCATATCGAGAACCAAAAAATCAACTGAAAAGTAAAATTCATCTACCTTGACCAAGACATCCTCAAGCATTCCATGTGGTTCCTTAATTGATCTATCGGCTAATTACAGTGTGACTGATGTGGGTTTCAGTTTTCCGAATCTAAAAAGTTCATACACCGAACTAGGTAAAAGATTCACACTTGCCCCTAAGTCCAGAAGAGCCTTTTCAATGTGATAATCTCCTATAACACAGAAAATGATGGGGGCTCCTGGGTCCTTAAGCTTTGGAGGAGTGGCATGCTGGAAGACAGAACTAGCCTGTTTAGTGAGACGTACTTTCTTTGAGATTTGTGATCTAGATTTACGTTTTTGGGTGCACAAATCCTTCAAAAATTTGGAATAAGCAGGGACCTATTTAATTGCATCTAGAAGGAGAAGATTAATTTGGACTTGCTTAAATAATTCCAACATCTCATCAAGTTTTCCTCCCTTCTTATCTGCAGGAATAGGGGCTTTCAGGGCATCCGAAAATGGGGTGTTGGTGCAAAAATCCGCTAGCGCCGGAGAAGCTGGAGTCGGGGAAGCCGCGGTCGCCGTCGGGACCTGCAAGGGAAGTCTAAACCGGAGGTGGGGTTGCTCCGGCAAGACCCTCCGATGCTCAAGTCAGTTCTCTGCCTCAACAAGAATGGAGTGCTCGAACGGAGAATTTAGCAGAGTTTTGAGATAAGAAAAATGAGCTTAAAGAATAACGTATTTGGATCTCCCTTTTATAGGCGGAGGAGGCAACGGATTGATGGCGACATTTGTAACCGCCTGGTAGTGGGCCGCCCATGGTCAGGGGAATTGATTGCGAAAGGTGGTGGAGCAGACACGTGGCCATCACCGCAGCTCGCCACGTGGAATCTGTTATGAGGGGTGGAGCAGCATCCGTTGTCGTGACTTGCCAGCGGATAGGAGAATCGCATGGTATCCATCGCAGGAGGTGAGCAGGTTCGCGACCGTTATTGTGGCCTGCCAGGGGATAGTGGAGCTGTGCGGAATCCGCCACAGGGAGTGGAGCAGGGTGGCGATGGTTACTGCGGCCTGTCAGGGAATGATGGAACTGCGCGGAGTCCGCCACAGGAAGTGGAGCAGGGTCGTGGTCATTTTGGTGGCCTGTCAGGGGGCGTGGATCTGTCGATTGAAGCTCGGCAGCGGTCGGAGCTCGGTTTCTGTTGAGGTCCGGGAGAGGTCCTCCTGGCGGTTGGGGTCGTGGGTGGAGCCCTACTCCCGGGAGAGTCCGGGCGGAACCCTCTCGGAGCCGAAGTTGCGGGCGGAACCCGGCTCTCGTAGGAGTCCGGGCGGAGTCTGCTTGCGGCTGTAGTCGTTGGCGTCGGAGATGAAGCTCGGCTCCCTTAAGAGCACGGGCGAAGTCCTCCTGCAATTTAAAATTAAAGGCGAAGTCCGGCTCTCGTAGGAGTCCGGATGGAGCTTACTAGCAGTTGATACTGAGAGTGGAGCCCGGCTCCCGTAGGAATCCGGGCGGAGCTGCGCTGTTGTCGGCGGTGGAGCCCGGCTCCCGTAGGAGTCCGGGCGGAGCTGCGTTGCAATCAAAGTTAAAGGTGAAGTCCAGCTCCCGTAGGGGTCCGGACGAAGCTTACCAGCAGCTGACATTGAGGTTGGAGCCCGGCTCCCGTAGGAGTCCGGGCGGAGCTGCGTTGCAATCAAAGTTAAAGGTGAAGTCCGGCTCCCGTAGGGGTCCGGACGAAGCTTACCAGCAGCTGACATTGAGGTTGGAGCCCGGCTTTCGTAGGAGTCCGGGCGGAGCTGCACTGCTGTCGGCGGTGGAGCCCGACTCCCGTAGGAGTCCGGGCGGAGCTGTGCTGATGTCGGCGGTGGAGCCCGGCTCCCGTAGGAGCCGTGCTGATGTCGGCGGTGGAGCCTGGCTCCCATAGGTGTCCGGGCGGAGCTGTGCTGATGTCGGCAGTGGAGCCCGGCTCCCGTAGGAGCCCGGATGGAGCCGTGCTGATGTCGGCGGTGGAGCCCGACTCCCGTAGGAGCCCGGGCGGGGCTGTGCTGATGTCGGTGGTGGAGCCCGGCTCCCGTAGGAGCCCGGGCGGAGCCGTGCTGATATCGGCGGTGGAGCCCGGCTCCCATAGGAGCCGTGCTGATGTCGGCGGCGGAGCCCGGACTCCTACGGCGGAGCCCGGCTCCCGTAGGAGTCCGGGCGGAGCTGTGTTGATGTCGGTGGTGGAGCCCGGCTCCCGTAGGAGCCCAGGCGGAGCCGTGCTGATGTCGGCGGTGGAGCCCGGCTCCCGTAGGAGTCCGGGCGGAGCTGTGCCGCTCGAAGTTGATTCCGTCGAGGATTTCGGCTGTGGGTATTTTATACCCAACATGGGGCTTTAGGCAAGTAAGATGATTTCGGTGTAGTTGGTTCCTTCTCTATTTTAAGTCCTCCTTGTTCTTGGGTGATTTGGATTCGGTTAGAGGTTTAGGGTCGGACTCATTGGTTTTACTAGTGTGTTCAATGACCTTCCCACTTCTCAGAGTCATGATTGATTTGACATGTTTAGAAAAAGCTTCTGGGGTATTAGAACTCTCAATCACAAATTGCCCTCTTGGGTTGCTCTCGGGTTGGCTAGGTAATTTTTCTCCTTCCCTCCTACTGAATGCAGTTGCTAGTTGACCTATTTGGGTCTCTAGCTTAGCAATGGATTGTGTGTGGGAGTTAAGGGTCTGAGTGTTGACTTCTAATCATTCTAGTACTTTCAGGACTTTTTCTTCAAAAGCTAAGCTGTGACCAGTAGTAGACGGTTGAGGAACATTTTGAAATTGATGGTATGATCCATGCCTATATGTTGGGTCTTGATATTGAGGTCGAGGTGTGGCAGGACTAACCACTGGTTGTGGTCTCCAGAAAATATTTGGATGGTTTCTCCAGCCGGGGTTATAAGTGTTCGAATATGAATCGTTTCCTGGTCTGCGAGCTTGTTCTTGAGCTTGCTGAACCTGCTCGTGCACAAACTCAGAAAATTGAGGTGCGGCTGGGCATTCACTAACAAAATGGTTCAGACTTGCACATAATGCACAAACTTCTTGGATTGGGTTAGGTGGAATCGGAGATTGTCCAGTATTTAGAAGACGATCTAATTTTTGGGACAATTCATCTACCTTGTGATGGATATCTATGGCATTTCATACTTCATATATTCCACCTCTCTTTGGGTTTAACATGGGTTTATCTCTAATAGAGGTAGACATATGATGTAATGAATTTTTACTTAAAATTTTAAACAGTTGCCATGCCTCATCCTCACTTTTCAGCATGAATGTCCCACTGCATGATGCATCGACCATTTGTCGATGTCTTTCCGATAGCCCATCATAAAAATATTGGATTAACTGCCACTTGGGTACAGCATGGTGGGGATATTTTCTAATAAGGTCCTTTAATCTCTCCCATGTTTCATGAAATATTTCTCCATCTAATTGGGAAAAACTAGTTATGGCTTTCCTTATTTGATTAGTTTTTTCTATGGGAAAATATTTCTTGAGAAACTCTCCTTGCAGCTGGTCCCAGGTTGATATAGTCATGGAATCCAAAGTATGTAGCCAGTATTTGGCTTTGTCCTTAAGTGAAAAAGGAAATAATTTTAACCTAAGAGCATCATCGGAGAAGTTGTGAATTTTGACAGTTGAGCATATCTCGAGAAATTCTTCAAGATGTTTATAAGGGTCCTCATTACTAAGTCCATAAAATGAAGGTAACATTTAGATTATACTGGACTTAATTTCATATTGAGTGGCCTCCACAGGGGGTACTTGAATACAAGGAGAGTAAGTACATGTGGAAGGAGTAAAGTACTCCTTCAGTTGCTTGGGTGGATCATTCTCCTGATTTCGATCCATATTTTTACGTCTGTTGGCTCTAAAAGTTCTTTCTATTTCTGGATCAAAAGGTTGGATTTCTGATCGTAACGATCTACGGCCAAGCATACACCTTACAATTATACTGTAGAGTAAACACAAAATTTTTTCTTTTTATAATATATATTTTTATAATAAAGTAGAAAAAAATAAAGAAAATCTAAAGAGAAGAACCTAAGAATCTTAAATCTATGAAAAGAGAGAAATTAGTTAATGTTTAGATGTTAATTGCAATCAACTTAAACAACCATAGACTCTCTATCCTAAGGTTAACTTAGATCTAAACAGCTCCTAACTTCCAAGACCGTCTTTGAGCACTCCAAGCTCAAGACTGACTAACTGACTCGGTCAGGTAAGCGTAAGATATGGGAGGTTCCCTGCTCGTTGCTTTCCTTAGACACCAACTAAGTTGGCCAGGTCAGTCAACGGAACCAATTGAAAATCACTTTCTTTAACCACTTGCCTTAGACACCGAGCAATTAACCAATCCCCACTCAGTTCAACTCTAGAGCTTTCTTATCCTACTGAGCTCGAAATTCCTAGGGCTGACGTCTAGTTGATTTTAGATTAAGGTCTAGGTTATGCAAATGCAAGGGAGTGATTTGTGGGCCAAGGAAGGGTGATCAAATCCCCACCTTATCTTAGTTAATGGGTTGTGCCATTAAAGTTAATTATGGATATGAGATGCAAAAAAAAAAAAAAAGAAAAAAAGGTGTCCAATCAAGTTAGAAATTTTTATATTTGGGGTTACGCTATTTTAGTTAAGTGTTATGAAATGTCAGTGGCTTCTCTTTTTTTTTTTTTTTAAAGGTTTATAGTTTTATCTTTTTATATATATATTTTTTTTATTTTTTTATTTTTTTTAGTTTTGCAAGAAAATAAGTTTAAGTGATTAAGTCTAAAAAGCAATAAATCACTAGGCTATAAAAAGTAGCAAATTATTCTAAGCAAAAAAATTCCTAAGATTAAAAAGTAGTAAATTAGTTATGCAAGGTAATTATGTAATTATGCAAATAAGATTATCTAGCTAGAAAGCACTGAAAAAAAAAATTAAAGCGAGAAATAAAAACTGAAAAGCTTTTTTTTTTTAATTTTTTTTTTAATTTTTTAATTCAACCGTGCCAAGATCTCCGGCAATGGCGCCAAAATTTGATGCGTAGTCATTGATAGCACCAAAATAACTCTACTCACTACGTAGGTAGGATGAGTCGAGATCGTATCCTCAGGGACCTTGGGCTAAGTTGAGATTGCAAAATGAAAGAAAGAAATGTTATTTTTGATTTAGAAAGTAAATTATCTTAAAATTGATGTAATTAGAAAATAAAGAGCTCGAAAGTTTTGAATTAATTTTGCACTAGTAGAGTTATATCTTTTTTTTTTAATTAAATAGATATGATTAATCTTAGAAAAAATATCTGTCTTTCCTCGACACATCCCGTACCCGTAGATCATGACGCGTCTCCAGAAAGTACTAGGTAAACAACTCTTCTTTTCTCGGCACGCCCCATATTCGTAGATCACGGTGTGTCTCCGAAAAGTAAAAGTTGTTCCTAATATTAATCTAACAAGAAAGCATAAATAAAAGCATATGAAAGGGAGCAAATAAAGAACTCATGACAATTTAAATAAAAAGCATAATCTTTATTGCATATAAAGAAATACAGGAAAGTTTAGAACAATAAACCATCTCTGTGTCGTTACAAAATTTTTTCTCCACTCCCGAGACTGCTAGCCTAGCTGCTCATGAAGTAGTCCCTTTCTATTCTTCTATGCAAGGCTCTAGAAGAATTTCTGGGCTCCTCCTCCAATGGGAGTACAAAAGTCTTTTTATAGGTGTTAGGAGGGAGGAGTTTTACATGATTTTCCGATGTGAGACTAAAGAAAATACAAATCTTTCCTTTCAAAATATTTCTAAATATTAATTTTTTTTTTTTAATAAGTATCTGTTCGATCGCCATCAAAAATTCCCTACGAACCCGTCTGTCGCGCGCCCACACCCGCGTGATGTCACACCCGTGCCCGCGCTCACGCCCACGCCACGTCCACGCCTCACGCGCGCGCACTCACGCGCTGTGCGTCCGCGCTGCTCACGCGCACGCCCAGGAACAACTTCATGCTACCCTTTTTTATTCCATTTCCAAAAAGAAACTTTTGTTTCTTCACAATGACATCTACATCCTTTTTAGATTCCTTGCATAGTATCTTCATTTTCTATAATACCGGATGCATCTTTCTTTTATTTTAATTTTATTGGAAGTCCAAATTTTTTCAAACTTGAGTCTTTTTTATCTATGAATCGGACTCTTTGTATCGGCGATCATCTTTCCTGTAAAACATAAAAAGAAGCATTAAATTCTTAATAAATAAAATAAATTAAATATGATTTTTTGCTTTAAATGACTTAAATTAAGTGTTTATCAATCTGCTTATGACACTCACAGGATGGACTATATCAGGTCGTGTATATAGCATGGCACACATGAGGCTTCCTATTGCCGAAGTATAAGGGATCTTGCTCATGCATTCAATCTCCTCAGGTCTGCTAGGGCACATCTTCTTGGAGAGATGAATGCCATGTCTAAAAGGTACTAAACCTCTTTTGGAGTTTTTCATGCTAAACCTTTTTAGCACCTCCTCTAAGTACATCTTCTATGAAAGTCCCAGCATCCTATTTGGTCTTTCTCTATAGACCTTAATACCCAGTATAAAGGATGCCTCTCCTAGATCTTTCATAGAGAACTCCTTAGACAACCATATTTTGACTGAGGTCAACATGAAAATATTATTTCCAATTAGGAGGATGTCATCTATGTACGCTATGAGGAAGACAACTATGCTCCCACTGATCTTTTTGAACCACATGGTTCCTCCTCGTTCTTGATGAAACCAAATATTTTGATCACATCATTAAAACGAGTATTCCAGCTCTGAGATGCTTGCTTAAGTCCATAAATAGACTTTTGCAGCTTGTAGATCTTATGATCATCATCACTGGATGTGAAACCAAGCGGCTATTCCATATAGATATCTTCCTTAAGATATCCATTTAAGAATACCATTTTCACATCCATCTGCCAAATTTCATAATCGAAATAGGCTGCAACAGCAAGCAATGTGCGGATAGATTTTAGCATGGCTACGGGCAAAAAGGTATCCTGATAGTCAATGCCTTCGCACTGACTATAATCTTTCACTACGAGCCTAGCCTTGAATGTCTCCACATTCCCATCTGCACCTATCTTTCTCTTGAAGATTCATTTACACCTAATAGGTATAATACCTTCAGGTGAATCTACCAAGGTCCAAACTTGGTTTGACTGCATCGAGTCAATTTCTGATCTCATTACCTCTAACCATTTTTTAGAGTCGATATCTGATATCGCCTCGTCATAGGTCTTGGGGTCATCACCATGAGTCTCATTTTTTGTGAGGAATATTTCCTCTACGTCCTCTTGTATAGTACCTAAGTACCTTTCAGAAGGATGAAAAACCCTAATTGATCTACGAGGTGGAAGAGGTTGTGTTAGGACTGGTTCTAATTGATTTGGTTCCTCAGGTTCCTTAGCTCGTTGCTCTTGGGAGATATTCTCCTTAAGCTTAATTATTCTTCCGATGCCACTATCTTGAATAAACTATTTTTCAAAAAAATAGCATATCGATTCACAATCACATTATGATCTTTCAGAATATAGAAATAGTATCCTAATGACTCTTTAGGATATCCTATGAACCGAGCTCTAAAAGACCTGAACTCTAACTTGTCTTCCTGCTGTCTCTTGACATGAACCGGACAACTTCAAATTCTGAGATGACTCAGACTTGGTTTCTTACCATGCCATATCTCATACAGTGTGGTAGGAATGATTTTAGAAGAAATCCTATTCAATACATATATTGCTGTCATGAGATAATATCCCCAAAGAAACTCAGGGAGGTCCGTGAAGCTCATCATGGAACAGACCATATCTAATAGGGTCTGATTCCTCCGTTCTGAAACCCCGTTGAGTTGTGGCATACTAGGTGGAGTTCATTGAGAGACTATGCCATTATCCATAAGATAGTCTAGGAACTTCCGACTAAGGTATTCACCTCCTCGATCTGATCGAAGAACCTTAATGGGCTTTCCTGTTTCTTTTTCTACCTCATGCCTGAATTCTTTAAACTTTACAAAGGCTTCAGACTTATGTTTCATTAGAAACACATACCTATACCTAGATATATCATCAATAAAGGTAATGAAGTAGACATAGTTGCCTCTAGCTGGCACATCAAATGGGCCGCACACATCCGTATGTACTAGGGCAAGTAGGTCTGTGGCCCTTTCCCCATGTCCCACAAAAGGGAGCTTGGTCATTTTGCCTTGAAGGCATGATTCACAAACTGGATATGACTCGAAAGTTAACGGACTCAATAGCCCAGATTTCTTCAATTTGTTAATCCTGTCTTCCGCTATATGACCTAGCCTTAGGTGCCACAGATACCTATCATTTAGACTATCTCTAGGCCTTTTAATTCCTATGGCATTGATATTTTGCTCGATATGAAATATAGATACATCAATATGTAGCTCATAGAGACCATTAATAAGAAAACCATTTGCAACTTTATTATTTGCATAAAATATGTTACAATGGTTCTTATGAAAGCTAATCACATAGCCTTCTTGTGCTAAACATGAAACAGAAATTAAATTCCTGCTTGCTGCAGGCACATAATAACAATCTCTAAGAACTAAATCTAATCCTAACGATAATCGCAGAGGATAGGTTCCCACGGTCATAGTAGCAACTCTTGCTCCATTTTTGATGCATAGGATCATATCTCCATCCCTCAGTCTCCTACTCTCCTCAAGACCCTACATAGAAGTACACAAATGAGCACTAGAACCAGAGTCAAGTACCCAACTGGATGCAGAGAAAATCGTAAGATTAGATTCTATAACGAGCATACCTCCAGAAGAACCATCCTTCTTGTTCTTCAGGGTGGCCAGGTACTGAGGACAGTTCTGCTTCTAATGGCCATCTGAATTGTAGTGGAAATATTTTCTCTTTTCAGTAGCCTTCTTCTTCGGTTCCGTCTTCTTCTTCTTTCCATTTACCTTCTGCTTCTTTGCAGACTTCTTCTTCTTTCCAAAAGACTTTCTCTTGGAAGAAGTCCGCTCCACAGTAAGGACTGAGCTTTTTGAACCTTTCAAAGAAAGCTCAGCCGTAACCAACATGTTCATTAACTCAGCCAAGATACAGTGCATCTTATGCATATGGAAGTTCATGATGAACTAACCATATGCATCAAACAAGGACTGAAGGATCACATCAATCTAAAAATCCTTGTCTAAGATAACATCGAGCTTTTCAAGCTCCTCAATATCTTTGATCATTGACAAACAATGATCTTGGACTGACTGCCCAATGGAAAACTCTTTTCCATTATTTCACTTTGCCATGGCCATGGGCTTAAGGACTCAATCTTTCGATCATCATAGGACTACTCCTCTCATCTACCGAGTTTGATAGATCCCATCTTGGTGCAATCTGGTTCCTACAATGAATACACTACAGCCAACATACACCTTAGGGTTTCGAATGGCTAGGAGATCGAGTTATGGTGTAGTCAAACTATAACACACTCAAGGTGAACTATCGATGCACCTCAGGTCAAAGAACTAGACACACAGCTGCAGCATCGAGCTAGTCATCAACAAGAAGGTAGACTTCCTTATGATTGCTCGAGGTGGTCATGCTTAGTACTCTCGTTCTCAATGAATATCTTTACTCTCGCTCTGATGTCTCCACACCGTAGACTCAAGATACATCCATCCTAAGGAAGCAATCGTACACCAACCTTCCGGATCGATCACCATCCTTGTGATGATCCTATGGTCAGGAGCTATTTATGAGTTAGTTATGTAAATTCATGCCTTAAATTTTTAACTCTTAAAAATATGAATTAACATTCCTACTAATTCAAAGGATATATCACAGACATAATGTACACAATGTGATAGTTGAATAACCCTTTTATTCATTTATAGTCAAAATTATAAATTTATCCTTACATTTGTGCAAAAATGTGTCAGCCAATCTGGCATCTAAGGCACACATCTAACAATTTTCATGTTGACCTCAGTCAAAATATAGTTGTCTAAGGAGTTCTCTATGAAAGATCTAGGAGAGGCATCCTTTATATTGTTGGGAATAGTGTCCCAAAGCTAATCGTCAGTCTGTTGATAGTTGTGCTCATTTTTGTATTTGTACATGAATTATGAATTAATAAAAATTATTTTGACTTTTTTCATCACAAAATGTTTCATCTTCTAATGAACTCCTATGTTGTGGTGAAGTCCTTAGGACTATTTAGACTCGACAAAGGAGGATTTGTCGTTTAGTCCTTAAATCTGTTCGCGACCAAATGATACGTTGTTACCAAGGATGACAACGTTTATCAAACATAGGTCATTGTGTGCCATATAGGTTGGTTGTCCTGTTAACCAATGAGTGTGGAGACACTGGTATGGAATACAGGTGAGATGTAAGGGTACATCTGCACTGAACTTGACCGACTCCGGATCTATTTCTGCTATCAAGATTTGCTCTGATGGAATATGGGTATAAATATCCCTCCGACCTGAGACCGCCACGATGACTTGCAAGTAACTCACTGCACTTAGGCACTGGACTACCTGAATTTTTAATTCAGTGACGGAAGGCTGCTGGGTGTAGTCAAGTACTTGACTTGTCGGTGCGTATATCAAGATGGGATTGACCACTCCAGTTTAGGAGCTGTGTACAATCATGTTTCAATTTAGCAAAACCTTGGTCAGGGTAGTCTTTGTGAAGAGTCATAGGACTGTTTGAGTTGAGCATGATTCGGATGATCTGATCAGGGTTGACAGTTTAACCCTGTGTCATCCCAAACACAGAGGTCAAAAAGATGAATTATACAGCAATCATATTCATGTAGGTTCTGAGTGTTGTGATTACGACCATTCGACCTATCCAGTCATCGGGTACCATTGCTAAATGGTCACTTCGATAAGTATAGGAATTGGTTTCTGTGCTACCGGCTTAGGTTCGAACCTGTGGGGTCACACACTTTAGAAGTTCTTATCTGATCTGATGGCTGATATAGAATCCTACATGTTTGAGACTCAGTGATTGAGAATCAAGATTCTCTGATCATGAGTTCCATACATTTTGGGTACCAGGGTCAAAATTTTGAATTTTAAATTTTGAATTTAAAATTTGAACTCTTTGATCAGGGTTTCATATCGATGGTCTCTGATGCCTGATTGCCCATCAGATTTGGACTTAATATTTATGAGAGGTTTAATTAGTAATTTGATCACTAATTAACTCAATTTGATTGAGTAATTATTTTTGGATCAAGTCCAATTGAATTGGATTCAGTTTGGATTGACCCGATTAGATTAAATGTTGACCTAATCGCTAAGGTGATTTAGTCTCTGATTTGATCAGGGTTAGGTTTAGTTAATTCATAATTTAATTAGGATTTTATTGAGCTTAATTAAGCCTAATTAAGTTGGATTTAATTTATTCTAATTGTGCTTAACCTATTTAGATTAGGTTCACTCAATTAGGTTCAAACCACCTTGACTTTTCTCCCTGTGCCACCTCACTTCTTCTATGCATATTTAAATTCACGAGAAGCAACTTCTTGTGAATTTTCTCCACACAGAAGCCATCCCATGCCCACCCTTGTGCACCAAATATCTGGATAAAAATAAGTTGGTTGGCCATTCAAATTCAAAAGAAAGTTTGAATTTGAATGAGCAACCAACTAATCCATGCGCCATGGTCTTATCTTGTGCGCCCCATATTTTACATGAGAAAATGGTTCTCATGTAAACTCTCCATGCACAAATCAACTCATGCCCCTTCTCTTCTCATGCACAAGTAGATAGGGATGAGTTGGTTTTGTATTTAAATTCAAATTTGATTTGAATTCAAATGTGCAACCACTTATCTTTATCCTCTCACGCGGATAAGACACGTTCGATGATGTTTTAAAAAGAGGAGAAAGGTGGGACGTGTGTAGAAATTTTAGGAGAGAAACTTTGGGGCGTGAGGAATGTTTGTGCACAAGGTGAAGGTCTAAAACCTTCCGAGAGAAAAAGAAAGAAAAGAAAGAAAATTGAGCGCAGGGTTTCTAGTGTGTACCCTAGGGTTTCTATCTAGGGTTTGGGAAGTGAGATTGGTGTGCCACGAGTGTCGTGAGTCCACCAAATTTCAGGGAGAGATCCATCAGCCTCTCAAGCAATTGTGCAAATGATCTGAAGTATCTGAGGAGTCGACACACATTGATCGAAGGAGTTCGATCAACATCTGCCATCAAAAGGGTGAAATCACGAACTAGCATTCGTGAGGAGCTGATCAGACAGGAGCTTCATGTGGATGATCCGCAGAGGTCAGACATTTGTGTGGCTACGATGTGATGATCAGAGCCCCCTGACAGTGATCAGATTGTGGTGATCAACTACCCGCAAAAGGTGATGTGTTCTGAACACAGTACTGTAAAAGGTTTACTGATTCAAATTTGAATTTCAAATTTAAATGCATGCTGTTGTATCATATTTAGATCCTAGTGTAGGATTAATTAATATTAATTAATAAGATTAATTAATAATTTCACTGTAAAATAGTAATTTTGAAAAAGTTTTAAAATTACCATTTTGCCCCTGCACAAAATTTTTGCTACAAATGGTATCAGAGCATGGTTCTAGAATATGATATACATATGCATGCATAGATTAAGGTGTAATCTATAAATTTAAATTTAAAATTCAAAATTTAAAATTCAAAATTCAAAAATTTTGAAATTTAAAATTTGTTAGAAGTTTCAAATTTGAAATTCAAAATTTGAAATTTGAAATTTGGTTGAAATCTCAAATTTGAAATTTGAAATTTAAAATTCAAAATTTAAAATTTAAAATTCAAAATTCAAAATTTAAAATTCAAAGATTCGAAATTCAAAATTGAAATTTGGTTGAAATCTCAAATTTGAATTTTAAAATTTGAATTTTAAAATTTGAAATTCAAAATTTAAATTTTGAAATTGGTATATTTAGATATACTTGATCCAAGTAGCAGGTAATCTAATTGGGTTGGTTGCCATGGCCGTCCGGTCATAGGAGAAAAGTAGGGTTTAAAGGCCCTCTCTTCCCATTTGATGGGGTCTCCTATGGCGGTAGGGGTGCCGATGCAATTATATCCCATACCAATGAAGCAGTGAAAGGGCTTAATTAAGAAATTTATCATGAATGTGTTAGATTAGATCTAAAAAAAAAAAATTCATGATTTATTTTGAGTTATTTTCTATTATGAAATGAGCAATGAGATTGCTGTTTATGAAATATGCTGAAATGAGTCAACACATTTGGTGAACAGAAAATAAAATCTTTCAAAATTTGAAAATTTATTTTCAAAATGTCAAACCCTGACCCATCAGCCCAAGTACTTAATTAAAAGAATTAAGTGATGTCTAGTAGGTCTAGAATTGTGAATTAAGACCTAAGATAATCGCATAAACTTGTGGGTCAATGGGTTAGATGAGTTAGGTCCATTATTAGGTTAGACCTAAGGTTAGCTTAAAAAATGGACTAAATGGAGTAATTGATCAAATCTAATCAAAAGTTGAATTAGATTAGGTCAAGGATACTCTAGACTCAACTTCAATAGTTGTAGTTGAATGGGTCCATATCTTTAACTAGACCAAGATGGACTTAATTCATGGCTACGTGGTGGAGCCCTATTTACTAAGTTGATCAAAATTAAAACTAATGAACCGGTTGGTGTCTAAGGTAAGTTCGGCAGTTTTGACCAATGGTTCTTAAGCGGGAGCTACTCTCATTGATTCGATCATTGACGAGTTAATGGCAAATCCCCACTACTGATCTCACTTACCTAGCCAATCTGGTAAGTTAGATTTTGATTAGATCACTTGGTGATTAGAGCTCACCCATGTCATTAGGTAAATCAGTGTGACTGATTTAGGTGCTCCTAATGCCAGCTTTAATTAAATCCTTTTTTTAATCTGACTTGGTGAAGTCAGTGGGAGGATTGAAATTGGCTGGATGATATCTTCTCTACTATTCTTTAATAAAATCCTCAAAATTATTAGGTCCCTAAAATAATTAAGTTATAATGATAACTAAGTCATAGCCTCCCATTAAGTGAGTGATAATGAGTCCATTAGTTCAATGATCATTGGAGGCCCAAAGGCCTGGTGCTCATTGGCTAATGAAATTATTATTCATAATATGATAATTTGATTGAGTCTTTCTAATGGTGGTTAGGTTGGCCGGCCAAAGTCGGGCCTGATCATTTATTGGTCCGATTCACTAAATTAAGTCATATTAATGGTTGGACCTAACCAGATCTTTTCAGTGGAGGCCAAAGTCTACTGATTAGGTTCTGGGGCAAAATCAATTACTAGAAGTTGTTTAGAGAAATAACTGGTTAAAAACCTACCCATAGATGCACATGGGTTGACCAACCAAAGTTGGGCTCGTGTGTAGTCTGTGTGGATTCTAGTACCCATTAAGGAATTAAAGTAATTTCTCGAATTGGAGGATGAGGCTACCAGTTCATAAAAATATTGGAAAAAACTTTAGACTAAAGTCCAAGTCTTTAGTATTAATTAATGTACTAATAGAGGTCTCATTTTTCTTTAAGCAGCTATGGCCACTACCCTGTCGCTCCGGTCATTATTAGATAATGACAAGCTCATGGGATCCAATTTCGATAGCTGGTATCGAAAATTGAAAATTATCCTTGAGCATGAGTGGATCCTTTATGTAGTAATGGATCCAGCACCTGAGGAGCCAGCTCCGAATGCTAGTAAGGCAATCCGAGACACTTACTTGAAGTGGCTCAATGACCGCACCACCGTTCGATGTATTATGCTGGCAGTAATGAATGACGAGTTCAGTCGAAGGTTTGAGAATGCCCAGCCACAGGAGATGCTTCAAATGTTGAACGACTCCTTTGGCATGCCTGACGATGTTGAAAGGCACAAAACTAGTTGTGCCATTTTCAATGCTCGGATGAGGGATGGGGCCTCAGTCACTGATCATGTACTTACATGATCGAGATGATTGAGCACCTAAGCAAATTGGGCTTTCCTCTGCATGAGCAGCTCGGTAAGGATGCGATCCTTAATTCCTTGCCCAAGTCCTTCCTCCCATTCCTTACTCATTTTTGAATGACAAAGCCTGCAGTAAACTACCATGGATTGTTGGGGTTGCTGCAGAATTTTGAGAAGGATCACCAACTCCATAAGGAGTCGATGAATGTAGTGGGAGGGTCTTGTTCTCATCGTCAACCCTTTGAGAAGGGGAAGAAGAACAAGAAGAAGAAAAATAAGAAGGTGCAATCTCATGCTGGGACAGTAGCACAGGGTCAGACCAAAAAGTGCAAGCACGACCAGAGCCAGGCGGAGTGCTTCTTTTGCAAGAAGCAGGGGCATTGGAAGAGGAACTGTCCTCAATACATTGCCTCTCTGGATCCGAACAGGCCAAAAAAGAAGCAAGGTAATTATATGATAACTCCTTGCAACTTTTCGATTTGTGATACTACTGCCTGGGTATTGGATACCGGAAGCCCTTATCATATTTGTAATTCGATGCAGGGTCTGCAGGTCAGTAGGAGATTTGATGAAGGCGAGAGGTTCCTGAACGTTGGAGATGGAAGCAAAGTTTCAGTTCTAGCTTTAGGAATCATGAGTCTTGTAATCAATTCTCATAATATAATTCTGACTGAATGTCACTATTGTCCAAGTTTTTTATTAAATATTATTTCTGTAGGCCTTTTGGCCATGTACGGTTATGATTTTTTAATAAAAGGAAATATTTGCAATATCATTTTGAATGGTGTTACAATATTTGTTGGATAATTAAATAATAGAATTTACTTACTATCACAGCTTGTTAATGTGTTTCAAAACTTCGATAAATGCTCTAGAATAGATAATGTGTCAGAAGTCTACCTTTGGCACTGTAGGCTAGGTCATATCAATAAGAACAGGATAAACAGGTTGGCTCAAGAAGGAATTCTTGAAGTTAGTGATTGTGAATCACTTCCAACCTGTGAGTCCTGTCTTCTTGGAAAGATGACCAAGTCACCTTTTACTGAAAAAGGTGAGTGAGCCAGTGAACTCATAGATCTGGTACATTCTGATGTATGTGGACCCATGAGCTCAAGTGCAAGAGGTGAATTTTTCTACTTCATAACCTTCACAGATGACCTATCTAGGTATGGGTATGTCTATTTAATGAAGCATAAGTTGGAATCATTTGAAATGTTCAAACTATTCCGAAATGAGGTAGAAAAACAAACTGGAAAGTGTATTAAAACTCTTCGATCTGATCGAGAAGGTGAATACCTTTCCAATGAGTTTCTGACATATCTAGGGGAGAATGAGATTCTCTCTCAGTGGACTCCTCTTGGAACACCACAGCATAATGGTGTGTCTGAAAGGAGGAATCGGACCCTGTTAGACATGGTTCGATCCATGATGGGGTTTGCTGGTCTGCCGATCTCCCTCTGGGGATATGCGCTCGAATCGGCTTGTTACCTTCTAAATAGAGTTCCGAGTAAGTCTGTAGCCAAAATGCCATATGAGATATGGATAGGACGTAAGCCAGTACTCTCGCACCTTAGGGTTTGGGGGTGTCCGGCTTATGTTAAACGTTTAATTACAGACAAGCTTGGACCTAGGTCTGACAAGTGTAATTTTATAGGCTACCCAAAAGAGACCAAAGGATATTATTTCTACCTTGCTAATGAGCAAAAGGTGTTTGTCAGCCTTAAGGCAATTTTTTTAGAAAAGGAGTTCCTTAGTGAAAAAACTATTGCCTCTAAGGTCGAACTTGATGAAGTTCGATAGGTGGAAAAACTGACACATGTTACTGAACCTGAACCGGATTTGATTAGATCAGATCTGGAGCCCATTGATTATGCACCCTTAAGGCGGTCTGGTAGAGTACCACATCAACCGGACAGATACTATGGTTTCTTGGTCCGGGATGGTGATCCTGTCGAACTTGATGAAAATGATGAGGATCCGATCACCTACATGGATGCAATGCAGAGACCTGACTCTGAGAAATGGCTAGAGGCCATGAAATCCAAAATGGAGTCCATGAAGATCAATGATGTGTGGACATTGGTTGACCCACCCGAAGGAGTAAAACCCATAGGGTGTAAGTGGGTCTTCAAAAGGAAGAGGGGCGCAGACGGAAAGGTGGAGACCTATAAAGCCCGTCTGGTTGCCAAGGGATATCGTCAACGTTATGGTATAGACTATGATGAGATGTTTTCTCCTGTGGCAATGCTTAAATCCATTCGGATTATGCTTGCGATAGCTGACCATCTGGACTATGAAATCTGGCAGATGGATGTGAAGACAGCTTTCCTAAACGGAGAGCTGGACGAAGAGGTGTATATGATACAACCTGAAGGGTTCACATCCACAGATGAGTTAAGGTGTGCAAGCTACAGAAGTCCATTTATGGACTTAAGCAGGCATCTCGGAGTTGGAACATACGTTTTGATAGGACGATCAAAACGTATGGCTTCGTTAAGAACGGAGAAGAGCCCTACATTTATAAGTGGGCTAATGGTCCAGTAGTAGTATTTCTTGTATTGTATGTGGATGACATTCTCTTAATCGGGAATGATGTCCCTGCATTACAGGGAATAAAGATTTGGCTATCGTCACAGTTCTCCATGAAGGATCTGGGAGAAGCTTCCTACATCCTAGGGATGAGGATCTATAGGGATAGATCCAAAAAGTTGCTTGGCTTATCCCAGTCCACGTACATTGATACTATGCTGAAAAGGTTCAGCATGGAAAATTCCAAGAAAGGCTATCTACCGATAGGCCATGGAATTTCTCTCTCGAAGAGGGATTATCCGACAACACCTCAAGAGAGAGAGCGTATAGGTAGGATTCCATATGCTTTGACAGTGGGATCTATCATGTACGCCATGACATGTACACGACCAGATGTGGCATACTCACTAGGGGTAGTGAGTAGATACCAATCTGATCCAGGAGAGAATCACTGAAAGGTTGTTAAAACCATCCTGAAGTATTTAAGAAATACTAAGGACCAGTGGCTTATATATGGTGAATCGGACTTGAGACTTATAGGGTTTACAGACTCTAGTTTCCAATCTGATCGCGATGATAGCAAGAGTGTGTCAGGATTTATTTTTACCCTTTATGGTGGGGCTGTCTGCTGGAAGAGTTCCAAGCAGCACACTGTGGCTGATTCAGTATGTGAGGTGGAGTATATTGCTGCATCAGATGCTGCCAAAGAAGCGGTGTGGCTGAGGAAATTCATCACCGAGCTCGGAGTAGCACCCTCCCTTGTTGGTCCAGTTCT
This sequence comes from Elaeis guineensis, assembly GCF_000442705.2. NCBI lineage: Eukaryota > Viridiplantae > Streptophyta > Magnoliopsida > Arecales > Arecaceae > Elaeis > Elaeis guineensis. The sequence goes on from NC_026000.2 coordinate 69,168,664, forward strand.
GCTCTATTGTGATAGCTCTGGAGCCATTGCTCAGGCGAAGGAACCAAAGGCACACCAGCGGACGAAGCATATTCTGCGCCGCTACCATCTCATTCGAGAGCTCATGGATCGAGGTGATGTCGACCTTCAGAAGATCGATGGGAAGAAGAACCTGGCCGACCCATTCACTAAAGCCATTGCGGTGAAGGAGTTCAACGACTACAAGTCGAAGATGGGTATTAGATACTGCACCGATAGGCTTTAGGCCAAGTGGGAGATTGTTGGGAATAGTGTCCCAAAGCCAATCGTCAGCCTGTTGATGGTTGTGCTCCTTTTGTATTAGTACATGAATTATAAATAAATAAAAGTTATTTTGATATTTTTTCATCATAAATGTTTCATCTTCAAATGAACTTCTGTGTTGTGGTGAATTCCTTAGGACTATTTAGACTCGACAAAGGAGGATTTGTCGCTTAGTCCTTAAACATGTTCGCGACCAAATGATACATTGTTACCAAGGATGACAACGTTTATCGAGCATAGGTCATTGTGTGCCATATGGGTTGGTTGTCCTCATAACCAAAGAGTGTGGAGACACTCCTATGGCATACAGGTGAGATGTAATGGTGCATCTACACTGAACGTGACCAACTCCGGAGCTATTTCTGCTGTCAAGATTTCCTCCGATGGGATATGGGTATAAATGTCCCTCCGACCTGAGACCGCCACGGTGACTTGCAAGCAACTCACTGCACTTAGGCACTGGACTACCTAAATTTCTAATTCAGTGATGAAAGGCTGCTGGGTGTAGTCAAGTACTTGACTTGTCGGTGCGTGTGTCAAGATGGGATTGACCACTCCAGTTTAGGAGTTGTGTACAGTCGTATTTCAATTTAGCAAAATCTTGGCCAGGGTAGTCCTAGTGAGGAGTCACAGGACTAATTGAGTTAAGCATGATTCGGATGATCACATCAGGGTTGACAGTTTAACCCTGAGTCATCCTAAACACAGGGGTCAAAAGGGATGAATTATACGGTAACCATATTCACGTAGGTTCTAAATATTGCAATTGCAATTATTCGATCTATCCGATTGTCGGGTACCATTGCTAGATGGTCACTTCGATTAGTACAGGAATTGGTTCCTGTGCTACCGGCTTAGGTTCGAACCTGCGGGGTCACACACATTAGTGGTTCCTTTCTGATCAGATGGCTGATTATGAGTCTTATGTATTTTGGACTCTATGATTGAGAATTAGGACTCTCTGATCATGAGTTCCACATATTTTGGGTACCGAGGTCAAAATTTTGAATTTTAAATTTTGAATTTGAAATTTGAACTCTTTGATCAGGGTTTCATATCGATGGTCTTTGATGCCTGATTGCCCATCGGATTTGGACTCAATATTTATGAGAGGTTTACTTAGTGATTTGATCGCTAATTAACTCAATTTGATTGAGTAATTATTTTTGGATCAAGTCCAATTGAATTGGATTCAGTTTGGATTGACCCGATTAGGTTAAATGTTGACCTAATCGCTAAGGTGGTTTAGTCCCTGATTTGATCAGGGGTTAGGTTTAGTTAATTCCTATTTTGATTAGAATTTTATTGAGCCTAATTAAGCCTAATTAAGTTGGATTTAATTTATTCTAACTGTGCTTAACCTATTTAGATTAGGTTGGCTCAATTAGGTTCAAACCACCTTGACTTTTTTCCCTGCGCCACCTCACTTCTTCTATGCATATTTAAATTCATGAGAAGCAACTTCTCATGAATTTTCTCCATGCAGAAGCCATCCTACGCCCACCCTTGTGCACTAAATATCTGGATAAAAATAAGTTGGTTGGCCATTCAAATTCAAAAGAAAGTTTGAATTTGAATGAGCAACCAACTAATCCATGCGCCATGGTCTTATCTTGTGCGCCCCATATATTACATGAGAAAATGGTTCTCGTGTAAACTCTCCATGCACAAATCAACTCACACCCCTTCTCTTCTCACACACAAGTGGATAGGGATGAGTTGGTTTTGCATTTAAATTCAAATTTGATTTGAATTCAAATGTGCAACCACTTATCTTTATCCTCTCACGCGGATAAGACACGTTCGATGATGTTTTAAAAAGAGGAGAAAGGTGGGACGTGTGTAGAAATTTTAGGAGAGAAACTTTGGGGCATGAAGAAAGTTTGTGCGTAAGGTGAAGGTCCAAAACCTTCCGAGAGAAAAAGAAAGAAAAGAAAGAAAATTAAGCGCAGGGTTTCTAGTGTGTACCCTAGGGTTTCTACCTAGGGTTTGGGAAGTGAGATTGGTGTGCCACGAGTGTCGTGAGTCCACCAAATTTTAGGGAGAGATCCATCAGCCTCTTAAGCAATTGTGCAAATGATCCGGAGTATCCGAGGAGTCAGCACACATTGATCGAAGGAGTTCGATCAACATCTGCCATCAAAAGGGTGAAATCATGAACTAGCATTCATGAGGAGTTGATCAGACGGGAGCTTCGTGTGGATGATCTGCAGAGGCCAGACATTTATGTAGCTGCAACATGATGATCAGTGTCCCTCGACGGTGATCAGATTGCGGTGATCGACTACCCGCAAAAGGTGATATGTTCTGAACACAGTACTGTAAAAGGTTTACTGATTCAAATTTGAATTTCAAATTTAAATGCATGCTGTTGTATCATATTTAGATCCTAATGTAGGGTTAATTAGTATTAATTAATAAGATTAATTAATAATTCCACTGTAAAATAGTAATTTTGAAAAAAATTTAAAATTACCATTTTGCCCCTGCACAAAATTTTCGCTACAGGAGCTTCTCATGAATTTTTTCTCACGCCAAGCCCTCTCCATGCTCCACTTTAATATGCTAAATGGATGGATAAGGATGATTGGTTGGCCATTCAAATTCAAAATAAAGTTTGAATTTGAATGGGCAATCAATCTTTGCACCTTATCCCTTTTTTTATGTCCTATTTATTACATGAGAAAAGATTTCTCATGAAATCACTCCATGCATAATTTAAGCCATGCCTCATGCCTTTAGTGGATAAGGATGAGTTGGTGTCCATTTGAATTCAAAATTTGATTTGAATTCAAATGTGCAATTACTCATCTTTATCCTTTCTTTTGGATAAGACGTTTGATGTTGTTATAAAAGGAGGAGAAGAGTGGGGTGTGCAAGAAGAAGTTTTTCTTGAAAAAAATTCTGTGGCGTGAGAAGACTTGTGCATGAGAAGGAAGTTCATATCCTTCCAAGAGAAAAAGAAAGAAAAGAAAGCAAAGTGGGTGCAAGGTTTTCGGTGAGTTCCCTAGAGTTTTAGCCTGGGGTTCGAAAAGTGAGAAAGTGAGCTACGAGGGTCGTGAGCCCACAAAATCTCAGGATGATCTTCAACATCCTCTTTAGCATGTCTGTTGATGATCTGGAGTATCCAAAGAGTCGACAGACATCGATTGAAGGAGTTCGATCAGCATCCACCATCAAAAGGGCTCTACAACGAGCTAGCACTTGTGAGGAGTCGATCAGATCGGGAGCTTCGTGTGGATGATCCGCAGAGGTCAGACACACTGTGTGGCTATATCGCGATGATCAGACTCTCCCGATGGTGATCAGATTACGATGATCTACTACCCGCACAAAGGTATTGTGTTCGGAACACATTACAGTAAAGTTTTAATGTTCGAATTTGAATTTCAAATTTAAATGAATGCATGCTATATATCATATTTAGATCCTAGTGTAGGGTAAATTTATGTTAATTAATTAGATTAATTAATATTTTTCTACTGTAAAATCATAATTTTGAAAAAGTTATAAAATTACCATTTTACCCCTGCACTGAATTTTCCCCACAAATGGTATCAGAGCGAGGTTCTTAGATATGATATATATATTTGCATGCATAGATTAAGTTGTAACCTAAAAGTTTAAATTTGAAATTTGAAATTCAAAATTCAAAATTTAAATTTTAAAATTTGAAATTCAAAATTCAAAATTCAAAAATTTGAAATTCAAAAATTTGAAATTTGAAATTTGAAATTTGAGTAAAATTTCAAATTTGAAATTCAAAATTTAAAATTCAAAATTTGAAATTCAAAATTCAAAATTTAAAATTTGAAATTTGTTTGAAATTTAAAATTCAAAATTTAAAATTTGAAATTTAAAATTTAAAATTTAAATTTTGAAATTGGTATATTTAGATATACTTGATCCAAGTAGCAAGTAATCGAATTGGGTTGGTTGCCATGGCCGTTCGGTCATTGGAGAAAAGTAGGGTTTAAAGGCCCTCTCCTCCCATTCGATGGGGTCTCCTATGGTGGTAGGGGTGCCGCTGCAATTATATCCCATGCAGATGAAGCAGTGAAAAGAATTAATTGTAAAGGTTCAATTGTGAAATTTATCATGAATGCGTTAGATTAGATCTAAAGGAATATTGATGATTTATTTTGATTGAGTTATTTTCTGTTATGTAATTAGCAATAGGATTGCTATTTATGAAATGTGCTGATCTATTTGTGAAATGAGTCAACATATTTGGTGAACAGAAAATAAAATCTTTCAAATTTAAAAATTATTTTCGAAATACCAAACCCTGACCCATCAGCCCAAATACTTAATTAAAAGAATTAAGTGTTGTCTAGTAGGTCTAGAATTATGAATTAAAACTAAGACAATTGCATAAACTTGTGGGTCAATGGGTTAGATGGATTAGGTCCATAATTGGATTAGACCTAAGGTTAGCTTAAAGAAATGGACTAAATTAGAGTAATTGGTCAAATCTAATCAAAAGTTGAATTAGATTAGGTCAAGGATACTCTAGTCTCAACTCCAATAGTTGTAGTTGAATGGGTCCATGTCTTTAATTAGACCAAGATGGACTTAATTCATAGCTACACGGTGGAACCCTATTTAATAAGTTGATCAAATTAAAACTAATGAACCGGTTGGTGTCTAAGGTAAGTTTGGCATTTTGACCAGTGGTTTTTAAGTGGGAGCTACTCGCAGTGATTCATTCTCTGACGAGTTAATGGCTTATCCCCACCATTGATCTCACTTACCTGACCTATTGGAGCATGATCCCTGCTCCTCCCATAGACCTTGGGTGCAGCGGAACCAGCAACGAACAAATCTGGAGACCTCTGGACTCGATCTAAGGCCCTTGACGAAATCAGCCTGGTTGCTGTCTTCTTCATCAGCCTTTCATTCCAGATGAAGAACACCTCTAAAATCACCTCTAAAAATTCCAAGATTTGGTACCCAACTAGATCAAGCGAGGACCAAGGTCTTCTAATTTATAGATCTCAAATCGGGATATTTTAGATAGGGAAGAAGATAGATGGAGACAGACCTTGCAGATCTGTCCTGCTGCAGCCTTTCCTGTAGATCTGTTGATGGAGATCTCACCCGCGCCTCAAACGACCTCAGATCAACTCTAGATCTAAGAGGGACTTGTACCAACCTCTTCTCAAGAGATTTTAGGTCTTGGACCTGATACTTGGGTGGCTGCAAGTGGGGGAGAGCAGATCTGGTAGGCGGCACAAAGGGGGAGGAGGTCTAGCGCCTCCATGCTTCACCTGCCATTTTAGGAACTGGCGGCAAGAAACCCTAGGATTTCTTGCTTTTGGGGCATGAAGAATTGCTGGAGAGAGAGGGAGAAGAGAGAGAGAGACTTGGGAGAAAGAGTTGTGTATTACTTGGCTTAATCAAACCTATACAAGTACATGTATATATAAACACAGGGTCAAGTGACCCAAACCCAAAACTCCCTTGACCAACTCTATGGGAGATTAGGTTAACCCAAGCCCATGTACACCCATGACTCGACCTAATCTCACCTATCCTGAGCTTAGACCTGGCCCATAAAGAGTTAGTCCCTTGAGGCCCACATAACCTAGACCTCAAGAACCCGAAAGGCCCACAGCCTTTCAACCTAGGGCCCAACTAGCCCTAGAGCCTCCATGAAGCCCTCATGAATGATGGACCTTGGCCTTAGCCTTGGTCCCCTGGGCCTTGGGCACACCACCTGGATCACAACAATCTCCACCTTGGTATCCCAAGGCATCAACCAGCTCCACTTTTTCCGTCAGCCGCATCAGCTCAACACATCTCTGAAAGCTGTCCCGTGGAAGTACCTTCATAGCCTTGAATCTGATACCTCCCTGCTCTGAAGGCCCTTCCTTGCGACTGTAGACCCATTTGCAGCCAATCACCACGTCTGGTTCTGATGGAGAGATTGCATCTCCTCAGACATCATCTGGACCCACCGCTCTCTGTCCTGGCTCTCAATAGCCTCCTGATACGTATATGGATCTCCATTCACTGTCACCAGGGCATATGACAGCGTCTCCTCGAAGCCATATCGGTCTGATTGCCTGATGGTCCTCTTGGGCTTGTGTAGGAGAACATCGATATCAGTCCTCGGTCCAGCTCGCTCCTGTTGGACCTCTCCACTTCGATCATCCATTCGAGTCCTCTTCACCTGTGGAGACACCTTAGGTAAGTTCTCCATCTGAATGTCATGTCCTCCCGTAGTACCTACAAGAGGCAAAATCAAAGAGGTAAGCTATCCAGCAGTGCCCTGCTGGACCTCCTCCTACTGCTCCTCCATGCCTGCTTGCCTCCGTGGGACTGACTCCTCATCAAAAGTCACATCCCGACTAATGATGACCTTCTTTTCCAAGAGATCCCACAGCCTATATCCCTTAACTCCTCGCGGATAGCCTAGAAACACCATCTTGCGTGATCTGGCATCTAGCTTGCTCCGCTCACCAGCTCCAATATGCACATAGGTCGTGCACCCAAATACCCATAGATGGCCCAGCCCAGCTGTCCTCCCAGAGCACACCTCCTCTGGAAGCCTGCCATCCAACCTGGTGTGAGGTGACTGATTGACCAAGTAACCGACTGCATCAACTATGTCAACCCAGAATGCCTTTGGAAGCCCTACCTGCAGCCTCATGCATCGTTCCTTTTCCAGAAGTATTTTGTTCATTCTCTCAGCCACCCCATTCTACTGTGGAGTCCCCTTAACTGAGAAGTGTCTCCTGATCCCCCACTCCTCACAGTAATCCTGGAACTCTCTACTGGTATACTCTCCACCATTGTCTGACCTCAGACACTTCACACTCCTCCCCTGCTCCTTCTCCACCTCAGCTCTCTAGATCTTGAACTTGGTGAAGACCTCTAACTTCTCTCTCATGAAGTAAATCCAGAGTTTTCTTAAGAAATCATCAATCAGGGTCATGAAGTATCTGGCCCCATTCCTAGCTGAAACTGGGGCTGGTCCCCACACATCCGTGTGTACTAACTCCAGAGGGGCTGCACTGCAGGCTGTACTGATGTTGAACTGAACTCTCCTCTGCTTTTCCATCTGGCAAGGCTCATAGATCTCCCCTGTAGCACCATCCTTCAGATTAGAGATGAGTCCTCTCCTGCTCAACTCCCTCTGCCCCTTGTCACCCATGTGGCCTAGGCGGTAGTGCCACATCCTGTAAGCCTCTTGCTGGTCCTGTGCTGCAGCTGCTGCATCAGACTCTCCGGTCGCCACAGATCCCTCCATGCGATAGAGGTTATTGTCCAACCTCCTGCCTCTGATCATTACCATAGCTCCATTGGAGATGTTCAGTACTCCACTTCTAGCCCTACTACTAAAGCTGTATCCACTGCACTCCAAGTAGCCCAGTGACACCAGATTCTTTTCTAGCTCTGGGATATGCTTAACATTTGTCAATGTCCTCACAATCACATCAAACATCCTCACCCTAACTGTCCCTATCCCAGCCACCTTGCAAGGATGATTGTCGTCTAGAGTCACTGATCCCTCATCTGTCTTGGTGTATGTCACAAATCAAGACCTGTGTGGTGTATAGTGATGTGAGCACACAGAGTCTAGTATCCACTCCTCTGTGTAATGCCTTTGACCATCTGATACCACAAGTAGATCATCCTCCACCTACTACCCAGCAACTGCACTCACTGATTCTGAGCCACTTCTTTCTCCCTTCTTGCTCTTCCATAGTGGACATTCTCGCTTGAAGTGCCCGAACTCGTTGCACTTGAAGCATTTCACCTCTTTCTTTCCATTCCTGGACTTGCTTCTGCCTCTGTCTGTCCTCTCCCCTACTGCCAAACCCTCTTGGGGAGCCTGATCTCTGGTCAACTTTTTTCTTTGCTCATTAGACCTTAGCACCGAGACCATGTCCTCATATTCCAGAGTCTCCTTGCCGTAGAGCAGTGTAGTCACCAAAGAGTCATATGATCCTGGCAGTGAACACAAAAGCAACAGGGACTTATCCTCCTCATCCAGCTTCACCTCAATATTCATCAACTCTATGCACAACTGGTCGAACCTCTGAATGTGGCCAATCACATCAGATCCCTCCTGCATCTGAAGACTGTACAACCTCTTCTTTAGCATTAGCTTGTTGCACATATTCTTCCCCATATACATGGTGTGCAACTTTGACCAAAGGCCCTTTAGGGTCTTTTCTTCCAGCACCGAATACAATACCGCATCCGCCAAACATCCTCTGATCACCGAGCATGCTTTCTTCTCCAACGATGCCCACTGTCTATCTGTCATTCCCTCAGGCTTCTCATCCAAAACCTGATCCAGATCTGCTTGCACCAGAAGATCCTCCACCCAGATTTTTCACATGAAAAATTTTCTCTTGCCATCAAACTTCTCAAACTCGACCTTCATATTGTTGCCCATGACTGGATCCAAGCCAAACAAACAATATAAAATCAAGAAGTGTAGAATATACCTTGATGGTACCTTGCTAAAAATTTTTAGCACTTGGGATCTTCAACTTCTCGCACTTGGAACCGCTTCCTCACCATCGTGGCTCTGATACCAACTATTGGAGCATGATCCCAGCTCCTCCCATAGACCTTGGGTGCAGCAAAACCAGAAACGAACAAATCTGGAGATCTCTGGACTCGATCTAAGGCCCTTGACGAAATCAGCCTGGTTGCTGTCTTCTTCGTCAGCCATTCGTTCCAGATAAAGAACACCTCTGAAATCACCTCTAAAAATTCCAAAATCTGGTACCCAACTAGATCAGGCCTGGACTGAGGTCTTGCAATTTATAGATCTTAAACCAGGGCATTCTAGATAGGGAAGAAGGTAGATGGAGACAGACCTTGCAGATCTATCCTGCTGCAGCCTTTCCTGTAGATCTGTTGATGGAGATCTCACTCGTGCCTCAAACGACCTCAGATCAACTTCAGATCTGAGAGGGACTTGTACCAACCTCTTCTCAAGAGATTTCGAATCCTGGACTTGGTGCTTGGGTGGCTGCAAGAGGGGGAGAGCAGATCTGGTAGGCGGCACAAAGGGGGAGGAGGTCTAGCGTCTCCTTGCTTCACCTGCCTTTTTGGGACCTGGCGGTGAGAAACCCTAGGGTTTCTTGCTCCTGGGGTGTGGAGAATTTTTGGAGAGAGAGGGAGAAGAGAGAGAGACTTGGGAGAAAGAGTTGTGTATTACTTGGCTTAATCAAACCTATACAAGTACATATATATATAAACACAGGGTCAAGTGACCCAAACCCAAAACTCTCTTGACCAACTCTATGGGAGATTAGGTTAACCCAAGCCCATGTACACCCATGACTCGACCTAATCTCACCTATCCTGGGCTCAGACTTGGCCCATAAAGAGTTGGTCCCTTGAGGCCCACATAACCTAGACCTCAAGAACCCGAAAGGCCCACAGCCTTTCAACCTAGGGCCCAACTAGCCCTAGAGCCTCCATGAAGCCCTCATGAATGATGGACCTTGGCCTTAGCCTTGGACCCCTGGGCCTTGGGCACACCACTTGGATCACAACATGGCCAACCTGGTGAATTAGGTTTTGATTAGATCACTTGGTGATTAGGGCTCACCCATGTCATTAGGTAAATCAGTTTGACTGATTTAGGTGCTCCTAATGCCAGCTTTAATTAAATTCTTTTTTTTTAATCTGACTTGGTGAAGTTAGTGGGAGAATTGTAATTAACTGGATATTTTCTTCTCATCTATCCTTTAATAAAATTCTCAAAAATTATTAGGTCCTTAAAAATGATTAAGTTATATTGATAACTAAGTCATAGCCTCCCATTAAGTGAGGATAATGAGTCCAGTAGTTTAATAATCATTGGAGGCCCAAAGACCTGGTGCTTATTGACTAATGAAATTATCATTCATAATATGATAATTTGATTTGAGTCTTTCTGATGGTGGCCAGGTTGGCCGGCCAAGGTCGGGCCTGATCATTTATTGGTCTGATTCATCAAATCAAATCATGTTAATGGTTGGACCTAACCAGATCTTTTCAGTGGAGGCTAAAGCCTACTGATTAGGTTCTGGGGCAAAATCAATTACTAGAAGTTATTTAGAGAAACAACTGGTTATGAACCTACCCATAGATGCACATGGGTTGACCAACCAAAGTTGGGCTCATGTGTAGTCTGTGTGGATTGTAATACCTACTAAGGAATTAAAGTAATTTCTCGAATTGGAGGTTGAGGCTATCAGTTCGTAAAAATATTAAGAGAAACTTTAGACTAAAGTTCAAGTCTTTAGTATTTATAATTTATGTACTAATAGAGGTCTGGTTTTTCTTTATGCAGCTATGGCCACTATCCTGTCTCTCTGATCATTATTAGATAATGACAAGCTCATGTGACCTAATTTCAATAGCTGGTATCGAAAATTAAAAATTATCCTAGAGCATGAGCAGATCCTTTATGTAGTAATGGATCTGGCACCTAAGGAGCCAGCCCCGAACATTAGAGGGATGGTCCGAGATACTTATCAGAAGTGGCTCAATGATCGCACCACCGTTCGGTGCATTATACTGGCTGTAATGAATGATGAGTTCAGCCACAGGTTCGAGAACGCCCAGCCACAGGAGATGCTTCAAATGTTGAACGACTTCTTTGGCATGCCTGACGATGTTGAAAGACACAAAACTAGTTGTGCCATTTTCAATGCTCGGATGAGGGATGGAGCCTCAGTCACTGATCATGTACTGTACATGATCGAAATGATTGAGTGCCAAACTAAACTGGGCTTTCCCCTACACAAGTAGCTCGGTAAGGATGCGATCCTTAATTCATTGCCCAAGTCCTTCCTTCCCTTCCTTACTCATTTTCGGATGACAAAGCCTGCAGTGAACTACCACGGTTTGTTGGGGTTGCTACAGAACTTTGAAAAGGATCACCAGCTCCATAAGGAGTCAGTGAATGTTGTGGGAGGGTCTTCTTCTGGTCATCGACCCTTTAAGAAAGGAAAGAAGAAGAACAAGAAGAAGAAGAATAAGAAGGTGCAGCTGCATGCTTGGACATCTGCACAGGGTCAGACCAAGAAGTGCAAGTCCGACCAGAGCCAGGCGGAGTACTTCTTTTGCAAAAAGCAGGGGCACTGGAAGAGGAACTGTCCTCTATACATTGCTTCCCTGGACCCGAACAAGCCGAAGAAGAAGCAAGGTACTTATATGATAACACCTTGCAACTTTTCCATTTGTGATACTATTGCCTGGGTATTGGATACCGGAAGCCTTTATCATATTTGCAATTCGATGCAGGGTCTGCAGGTCAGTAGGAGATTTGATAAAGGCGAGAGATTCCTGAACATTGGAGATGGAAGCAAAGTTCTAGTTCTAGCATTAGGAATCACGAACCTTGTAATCAATTCTCGAAATGTAATTCTGAGTGAATGTCACTATTGTCCAAGCTTTTTATTAAATATTATTTCTGTAGGCCTTTTGGCCATGAACGGTTATCAATTTTTAATAAAAGAAAATGTTTGCAACATCATTTTGAATGGTGTTACAATGTTTGTTGGACAACTTAATAATAGAATTTACTTTCTATCACAACCTATTAATGTGGTTCAAACCTCCGATAAATGTCCTAGAATAGATAATGTGTCAGAAGTCTACCTTTGGCACTGTAGGCTAGGTCATATCAATAAGAATAGGATAAACAGGTTGGCTCAAGAAGAAATTCTTGAAGTAGGTGATTGAGAATCACTTCCAACCTGTGAGTCCTATCTTTTTGGTAAAATGACCAAATCACCTTTTACTGAAAAAGGTGAGCGAGCCAGTGAACTCTTGGGTTTGGTACATTCTGATGTATGTGGACCCATGAGCTCAAGTACAAGAGGTGGATATTTCTACTTCATAACCTTCACAGACGACCTATCGAGGTATGGGCATGTCTATTTAATGAAGCATAAATCGGAGTCGTTTGAAATGTTTAAACTATTTCGAAATGAGGTAGAAAAATAAACTGGAAAGTGTATTAAAACTCTTCGATCTGATCGAGGAGGTGAATACCTTTCCAATGATTTTCTGACATATCTTGGGGAGAATGGGATTCTCTCTCAGTGGACTCCTCCTGGAACATCACAACATAATGGTGTATCTGAAAGGAGGAATCGGACCTTATTGGACATGGTTCAATCCATGATGGGGTTTGCTAGTCTGCCGATCTCCCTTTGGGGATATGCGCTCGAATAGGCTTGTTACCTTCTAAATAGAGTTCCGAGTAAGTCTGTAACCAAAATACCATATGAGATATGGATAGGATGTAAGCCAGTACTCTCGCACCTTTGGGTTTGGGGGTGTCCGGCTTATGTTAAACGTTTAATTACGGACAAGCTTGGACCTAGGTCTGACAAGTGTAATTTTATAGGGTACCCAAAAGAGATCAAAGGGTATTACTTCTACCTAGCTGATGAGCAAAAAGTGTTTGTTAGCCTTAAGATAATCTTTTTGAAAAAGAAGTTTCTTGGTGAAGGGACTGTTGCCTCTAAGGTCAAACTTGATGAAGTTTGGCAGGTAGAAAAATCGACACAAGTTGCTGAACCTGAATCGGATTTGGTTAGATCAGATCCGGAGCCCATTGTTCAAGCATCCTTAAGGCGATCTGGTAGAGTACCACGTCAACCGGACAGATACTATGGTTTTTTGGTCCGAGACGGCGATCCTATCGAACTTGATGAAAATGATGAGGATCCGATCACCTGCATGGATGCAATGCAGAGACCCGACTCTGAGAAATGGCTAGAGGCCATGAAATCCGAAATGGAGTCCATGAAGGTCAACAATGAGTGGACATTGGTTGACCCACCCGAAGGAGTAAAACCTATAGGGTGTAAGTGGGTCTTCAAGAGGAAGAGAGGCGCAGACGAAAAAGTAAAAATTTATAAAGCCCGTCTGATTGCCAAGGGATATTGTCAATGTTATGGTATAGACTATGATGAGATATTTTCTCCTGTGGCAATGCTCAAATCCATTCGGATTATGCTTGCGATAGTTGTCCATCTGGACTATAAATCTGGTAGATGGATGTAAAGATAGCTTTCCTAAATGGAGAGCTGGATGAAGAGGTGTATATGATACAACCTGAAGGATTTACATCCACAGATGAGTCTAAGGTGTGCAGGCTACAGAGGTCCATTTATGGACTTAAGCAGGCATCACGGAGTTGGAACATACGTGTTGATAAGACGATCAAGACGTATGGCTTCGTTAAGAACAGAGAAGAGCCATGCATTTATAAGTGGGCTAATGGTCCAGTAGTAGTATTTCTTATATTGTATGTGGATGATATTCTCTTAATCGGGAATGATGTCCCTGCATTACAAGGAATAAAGATTTGGCTGTCGTCACAGTTCTCCATGAAAGATCTGGGAGAAGCTTCCTACATCCTAGGGATGAGGATCTATAGGGATAGATCTAAAAGGTTGCTTGATTTATCTTAGTCCACGTACATTGATACTATGCTGAAGAGGTTCAGCATGGAGAATTCCAAGAAAGGCCATCTTCCGATAGGCCATGGAATTTCTCTCTCGAAGAGGGATTGTCTGACAACACCTCAAGAGAGAGCGTATGGGTAGGATTTCATATGCTTTGACAGTGGGATCTATCATGTATGCCATGACATGTACACGATCAGATGTGGCATACTCACTAGGGGTAGTGAGTAGATACCAGTCTGATCCAGGGAAGAATCACTGGAAGGTTGTTAAAATCATCCTGAAGTATTTAAGAAATACTAAGGACCAGTGGCTTGTTTATGGTGAATCAAACTTGAGACTTATAGGGTTTATAGACTCTAGTTTTCATTCTGATCATGATGACAGCAAAAGTGTGTCAGGATTTATTTTTATCCTTAATGGTGGGTCTATCTGCTAGAAAAGATCCAAGCAGCACATAGTGACTGATTTAGTTTGCGAGGTGGAGTATGTCGCTGCATCAGATGCTGCCAAAGAAGCGGTGTGGCTGAGAAAATTCATCACCGAGCTTGGAGTAGCACCCTCCCTTGTTGGTCCAGTTCTGCTCTACTGTGACAGCTCTGGAGCCATTGCTCAGGCGAAGGAACCAAAGGCACACCAGCGGATGAAGCATATTCTGCACCGCTACCATCTCATCCAAGAAATTATGGATCGAGGTGACGTCGATCTTCAGAAGATCGATGGAAAGGAAAACCTGGCCGACCCATTCACTAAAGCCATTGCGGTGAAGGAGTTCGACAACTACAAGTCGAAGATGGATATTAGATACTGCACCGATTGGCTTTAGGCCAAGTGGGAGATTGTTGGGAATAGTGTCCCAAAGCCAATCGTCAGCCTGTTGACGGTAGTGCTCATTTTTATATTTGTACATGAATTATGAATTAATAAAAATTATTTTGGTTTTTTTATCACAAAATGTTTCATCTTCTAATGAACTCCTATGTTGTGGTGAAGTCCTTAGGACTATTTAGACTCGACAAAGGAGGATTTGTCATTTAGTCCTTAAATCTGTTCGTGACCAAATGATACGTTGTTACCAAGGATGACAACGTTTATCAAACATAGGTCGTTGTGTGCCATATAGGTTGATTGTCTTCTTAACCAATGAGTGTGGAGACACTGGTATGGCATACAGGTGAGATGTAAGGGTACATCTGCACTGAACGTGACCGACTCCGGAGTTATTTCTGCTGTCAAAATTTGCTCCAATGGAATATGGGTATAAATATCCCTCTGACCTGAGACCACCACGGTGACTTGCAAGCAACTCACTGCACTTAGGCACTGGACTATCTGAATTTTTAATTCAGTGACAGAAGGCTGCTGGGTGTAGTCAAGTACTTGACTTGTCGGTGCGTGTGTCAAGATGGGATTGATCACTCTAGTTTAGGAGCTATGTATAGTCATATTTCAATTTAGCAAAACCTTGACCAGGGTAGTACTTGTGAAGAGTCACAGGACTGTTTGAGTTTAGCACGATTCGGATGATCTGATCAGGGTTGACAGTTTAACCCTGTGTCATCTTAAACACAGAGATCAAAAGGATGAATTATACAATAACCATATTCACATAGATTCTGAGTGTTACGATTGCGACCATTCGACCTATCCGATCATCGGGTACCATTGCTAGATGGTCACTTCGATTAGTACAAGAATTAGTTCCTGTGCTACCGGCTTAGGTTCAAACCTACGGGGTCGCACACATTAGAAGTTCTTATCTGATCTGATGGCTGATATTGAATCCTACATATTTGGGACTCAGTGATCGAGAATCAAGATTCTTTAATCATGACTTCCACACATTATGGGTACCGGGGTCAAGAGTCCCACTGGTTGGGATTTTTTCAATCAGGTTTACATATCGATGAATTCTGATGCCTGATTGCCCATCAAATTTGGACTCAGTATTTATGAGAGGTTTAATTAGTAATTTGATCACTAATTAATTCAATTTGATTGAGTAATTATTTTTGGATCAAGTCCAATTGAATTGGATTCAGTTGGGTTTGACCCGATTAGGTTAAGAGTTGACCTAATCGTCGAGATGGTTTGGTCCCTGATTTGATCAGGGGTTGGGCTTAGTCAATTCTTGATTTGATTAAAATTTTATTGAGCCTAATTAAGTCTAATTAATTTGGGTTTAAATTAGTCTAATTGGACCTAACTTATTTGGTTCAATTAGGTTGGTTTAAATAATTAAACCACCTTGACCCAATCTCCATGCGCCACCTCACTTCCATTGCACCCATTTGGATTCATGAGAAGGAACTTCTCATGAATTTTTTTCTCACGCCAAGCCCTCTCCATGCCCCACTTTAATGTGCCAAATGGATGTATAAGGATGATTGGTTGGCGATTCAAATTTAAAATAAAGTTTGAATTTGAATGGGCAATCAATCTTTGCACCTTATCCCTTTTCTTACGTCCTATTTATTACATAAAAAAAGGTTTCTCATGAAATCACTCCATGCATAATTTAAGCCGTGCCTCATGCCTTTAGTGGATAAGGGATGAGTTGGTGTCCATTTGAATTCAAATGTGCAATTACTCATCTTTATCCTTTCTTTTGGATAAGACGTTTGACGTTGTTATAAAAGGAGGAGAAGAGTGGGGCGTGCAAGAAGAAGTTTTTTTTGAAAAAAATTTTGGGGTGTGAGAAGTCTTGTGCATGAGAAGGAAGTTCATATCCTTCCAAGAGAAAAAGAAAGAAAAGTGGGTGCAAGGTTTCCGGTGAGTTTTCTAGAGTTTTAGCCTGGGGTTTGGGAAGTGAGAAAGTGAGCTATGAGTATCGTTAGCCCACAAAATCTCAGAAGATCTTCAACATCCTCTCTGGCACATCTGTTGACGATCCAGAGTATCCAAAAAATCGATAGATATCGATCGAAGGAGTTCGATCAGCATCCACCGTCAAAAGGGCTCTACAACGAGCTAGCACTCGTGAGGAGTCGATCAGACTGGGAGCTTCATGTGGATGATCTGCAGAGGCAGACACGCTATGTGGCTACATCACGATGATCAGACTCTCCCGACGGTGATCAGATTACGGCGATCTACTACCCACACAAAGGTATTGTGTTCTGAACACATTACAGTAAAGTGTTTACTGTTCAAATTTGAATTTCAAATTTAAATGAATGCATGCTATATATCATATTTAGATCCTAGTATAGGGTAAATTTATGTTAATTAATTAGATTAATTAATATTTTTTCACTGTAAAATTATAATTTTGAAAAAGTTTAAAAATTATCATTTTACCCCTGCACTGAATTTTCTCCACATATACTGGGTATTAAGATCTATAGGGATAGACCAAATAGGATGCTGGGACTTTCACAGAAGTTGTACATAGAGGCGGTGCTAAAAAGGTTTAGCATGAAAAACTCCAAAAGAGGCTTAGTACCTTTTAGACATGGCATTCATCTCTCCAAGAAGATGTGCCCTAGCACACCTGCGGAGATTAAATGCATGAGTAAGATCCCTTATGCTTCGGCAATAGGAAGCCTCATGTATGTCATGCTATGTACACGACTTGATATAGCCCATGCTGTGAGTGTCACAAGTAGATATCAGTCAAATCCAGACGAAGAGCATTGGACTTCTGTGAAATGTATCCTTAAGTACTTGAGAAGGACTAAGGATATGTTTCTAGTCTTTGGGAATGGAGAACTCCAGGTTCAGAGATTTACAGACTCAGACTTTATGTCTGATATAGATGAGTGAAAGTTGACATCTGGAAGTCTGTTCATTTGCAATGGTGGTGCAGTTAGCTGGAAGAGTTTCAAGCAGACGGTGATTGCTGATTCCACCATAGAGGCAGAGTATATTGCTGCATCGAAAGCTGTGAAGGAGGCATTCTGGTACAAAAAGTTTGTCGCAGAGCTTGAAGTGATGTCATTGGATGCCATCCCTCTTTACTGCGACAATAATGGCACCATAGCCCTAGCTAAGGAGCCAAGGTCTCATCAGAAGTCCAAGCATATCGAGTGGCGATTCCATCTGATCCGTGATTACCTCGAAAAAGGTTATGTCGAGGTTAAGAGAGTCGATTCCACAGACAATGTAGCAGACCCACTGACAAAGCCATTAGGCCAACAGAAGATCGAAGCCCACCTTGAGAAGATGGGACTTAGATATGTAGCCAATTGGTATTAGGTCAAGTGGGAGTTTGTTAGATGTGTGCCCCAGATGCCAGATTGGCTGACACATTCCTGTACAAATATAAGGGCAAATTTGTAATTTTGACTATAAATGAATAAAAGATTATTCTACTATCACATTATGTACATTATGTCTGTGATACATCTTTTGAGTTAGTAGGAATGTTAATTCATATTTTCAAGAGTTGAAAATTTAAGGCATAATTTACATAACTAACTCATAAACAACTCCTGACCATAGGATCATCACGAGGATGGTGATCGATCTGAAAGGTTAGTGTACGATCGCTTTCTAATGATAGATGTGTCTTGAGTTTATGGTGTAGAGATACTAGAGCGAGAGTACAGATATTCGTTAAGAACGAGAGTATTGAGCGTGACCACCTCGAGCAGTCATAAGAAAGTCTACCTTCTCGTCAATGACTAGCTCGATGCTGCAGCTGTATGTCTAGTTCTTTGACCTGAGGTATATCGACAGTTCATCTTGAGTGTGTTATAGTTTGACTACACCATAACTCGATCTCCTAGCCATTCAGAATCCTGAGGTGTATGTTGGGTGTAGCATATTCATTGTAGGAATCAGATCGTACCAAGAAGGGATCTGTCAACCTCGGTAGATGAGAGGAGTAGTCCTATAATGATCGAAAGATTGAGTCCTTAAGCCCATGGCCATGGTAGAGTGAAATAATGGAAAAGAGTTGTCTATTAAGATTTCACATCAGACTTGGATCGATCGATTGATTCATATGACTAATATTGGGTTTGACGAGTTCACCTTAACCCTAATTCAGTCGGGACTCATGATAGAAGAACTCAATCACACAGGTAGCTGCACCGAGAGGTTTGTTTTCATTTTTGATGGGTTGCCACCGTATACTGCTAGGTATCACTGGTGGATTTTGGAAGCAATTAGAATGATCTTGATGATTGATCATTCTAATTGTCTGTATCAAAAGAGTTTTGGTCCATCGAAAGGAGTTTCGATGATGTCGATGATGAGATCATGACATGTCTCATTACCATACAAAATGAACCTAACTGGGTCACACAAACAAGAGTTAGGGTCTGGATGTCATCAATTGAGCTAGCCTAGTTCGATTGATTTGGAATAGATCCAATTAGGTTCAAGGAAATCGTGCTAGCGCATGATTGAGCCTAACTTTCTCCTCGTGTAATTTTTTCTATCTCGACTGAGCCAAATATGATTTGACTCACCCAGAGAACCTTGAGAAGGTTTCTCTCAATCTGACTGTAGCTAGTCCAGCTCAAAAAAGTCTTGTCTTAATTCATGAGATGAATTTAAGACAACACCTACCAATTTCTGTCACCTGCCATTTCTATTTTAGGACATTGGTCAAACGTTGACCCATGGACCTTGGACTGAAGGCCACTTGGCAAGAGGTCATTGGAGAATTTTAGTGGAGTGTCCACGTACTAAATTAGCCCTCAATGTGGGCACCATAATCAAATATGGCGTGCACCCCAAGTGGATAAGGATAGAGTCCCATGAGATGAGGACTCTGATCCCTTGAGCAACTTGGACTATGGGGCGCCAATCTCACTGTGCTTATCCAGTGTTGGCACCAACAGTAGGAGGGATTGTAGAGATTCTTATCTAATATGATCAGATGATATCACTCCATCAATCAAATTTTTTTCAAAATTAATTAAAATTTTTTGGTTGGTCGAATGATGTGGCACTGCATGGTGCAGCAGCAAGGTCTATTTAAACCCTATCTGCACCTAAGGTTTAGACTCTCTACTCAATACCCAGCAAAAGCCTGAAACCCCTTACTTCTACATGCCCCCTCTACTCCTCTCCCTCCCCTCTTCACATTGAAAAGGTTGGGCATCCATCTGGTGCTTGTCCAAGGCATGATGGCTCTTTGATTAGAAGGCTGCAGAGATTTGTCGAGAAGCTGCTGCTCCAGCTTAGAAGATCTTTTGAAGATCTTCCAGATCAGATCTAGATCTGATTTTTGGAGCAAAGATTTATAAGGAGAAGATGATCCAAATCCTACTTGAGTGGATATCGGTAGAGGCTAGATGACTGCGTGGCTATTTTAGAATCTCGATCATTGCTGCGATCATCTACAGGGTAAACTAGTTATCCTAAAGGTATTTCACTATTTCTCATATTTTTAGATTTAATTTTAGATTTAATTTCAAATAATAGAAATTAAATCTAATAGATCTTAAATCTAAAATATCATAGGATAATTTTTTAAAATATTCCATCCCAGATCTTATTAGATCTGGAAGATCCTATAAGGAAAAAGTCAATTTTTCCTTCATCAACAACGTCCATTACAAGATCTTATTGAGGTCATATTTATGTGTCAGTCAAACACCAGCAGCCTCACTATAAGTAGTCATACCATCGCAGGTCAAAAGATCATTCACACAACTATAACATTGAGACAATTATTGATGATTGATTAGAAATTCATGTGATCTCTCATATGGTCATGCTCATTGCTAGTTGTTCTCTAATAACTTTTCACACTCATTGTTCAGTATCTCTACATTGTAAATAGAGACTCATCTATCTTGAAGAAAGCAATCTATATATCGATCTATCTAGATCGATCACCATTCTCATGATGATACTATGATTGGAAGCATTTAGGAATTAACTATACATGCCTCTAATTCTTAATATCTTGAGAATATGTATCGAAGTATTAATTCTATAAGTGATTCAAGGATATATTACTCTTGAATGAAAATAAAATTTATCCTTTTATTGATCAAATCAATATATTAAGTATAAAATTATGCTGTAGACTTATTACAATATGTCAGCCATATTGGCTTCTAGGATATACATCTAATATATATGATTTATGAATCTTATGAAAATATATTTTAAATAAAAATTTATATAAAATTTTGAAGTGATATTTCTTGGACTATTAATATAATTATTTACTAATCTAAAATCATATACATATATTTTGATTTAATTATGAAAATTATTATTATATGAAAGAAATTTTGATATGAATTGGTTATAGATTCTCAGTCTGACTATATTTTGAATCTTATCAATTGGAGATTATATGTTGATACTCTAAGCTCAAAATTCTATTTTTGATCAGACCATAAGGTATAAGTTGATATTCTGATCCGACCATAGGATATAAGTGTGCTCATAGTTAAAGATCGATGAGTTAAATAAAATTTATTTTGAATCAGATTTTGAATATGATTGATTTTCAAAATTAGATATATGAGTATTTTAAAGATACTAACATTACTGAATTCATATTTTGAAAATAAATTTGATAATATTTGTGCATTGATTAATGATAAATTGTACTTTGATATTTGTGACTCACATTACCACATGAATTATCTAATCATGCTAATCATTACTTATTGGACTGTCTAGGTAATCAACTCCTGCTGTCGAATGAGCTCTATGAACCTAGGCTTCAGCTTCTTAGGAGGCCTCCTCAAATGTGGCCTCTCTCTTAGGACCGCTATCTTCAACTCTCTCATCAATGGCCTCGGCACCGAGAAAAGGGTGGGGGAGGCAGCCATGCTATTCGATGAAATGGGATGTAAGCCAAACGTGGTCTCCTGCACTACTCTCGTGAAGGGGTTTTACAACACCGATAGTATCGCTTGGGTGTTGGAGCTATACCAAAAAATGGCTATGCTAAGAGATAGTCACAAGCCTAACATAATAACGTTCAACACTATTATTGGGGGGTGATTTCATATTGGCCAAAGATGTGAGGCAGACGAAGACATGAAGGTACCTTAGATTTGGCCCCATCTTGATGCTAGCACATCCAACAAGGTGCTTGAGTAGATTTTATTCGACAAAGCAGGAAAGGTTAATTGACCTTTAGTCCCCATGCAGATCCTCAAATCTCATGATCATCAAGAATAAATAATGATGAACGGATAAGAAAAAGTAACAAACAAATCTCTCTAGATAAGGGAAGGATAACAATCGAATCTTGTCAGATAAAGTAAGACTAACCACCTGATCTTCTTTTCTTCTCATGGCTCTTCAGCCTCACCTAAAAATAAAGGTCCATAGGAGACCCCCAAGAGCCAACACCGGTCGAAGACTTCTCTTGTAGGTCTTGCCACTGTAGTCCTATCATCACCACCTGACTCCAGCCAATCTGATCTAAGGATGGATTTCTACCATAACAAATTGGTGCTAGAGGAAAGGTGCAGGCCGTTTATGAGAGGAGTAAGCATCTGAGAGACTTCATCGCATCATCCCAGCACTATCGAGATCCTGGTGATCAAATCTATAGACACCGACGAGATCCAAGTCGACCATCTACAAATTGATCGATATCGATTAAATCTAATCACCTTCGAATCAATCAACGCTCTCCAAACTATCGTAATCAGCGTCGAAGCCAGGGATGCTTGTGACATCCAAATGAGAAGGAAACTATGAGAATCTCTCAATTCCTAAATCATTCTTGCTTTTTTATTTATATTCAAAATTTAATTTAAATTCTCAAATAGGATTCAAGTGAGAAAGAAGATCACAAGATCTAGAAAAAGGAAGATCCAAATGAGGAAGGCGAGCGCAGCATCAAAATTAGGAAGGAGATTGTGACATCCAAAAAATCAGGGAGGAGATTATGAAAATCTTTCAAGTTTTATCTCCTAAAATTATAAATAGGTTCATATTTTCTCGTCTATGTTTTATAAATTAAATTTTTGGTAGAATGCAAATAACGAATGAGATCGCCCGAGGGCCATCCTATTCGACCATCATGAGGTGGGTAAGCGCTTTGGCCACAACATATTCGCCAAAGGTGTACTATGCTCGCAACATCAAAATTGGTGACTCCATGACCCTTAATGCCATCAATAAGGAAAAGATTCTTCACCAAAGGTGTATCGTGCCTACAACATCAAAACTGATGATTTCACGACCATCAAGGCCATCAATAAGGAAAAGATTCTCAAGGGTTGCCTCATTACCCACATCTAGTGCGAGATCGCTAGCCACCACCATTCCTCTCTAGCCCATGATGAGATAATGCGATCCATGACCGTTTCATAAGCCTTGGTCACCATGGTTCATGGGTCAGACGACCTCCACTATATCATGATTCCCATCGTCCTCCCCACACTGCCACCACTCCAATAACACTCCCAACCCCATGTCGCTCCAAGCCACCACCGACGGTGATGATACAAACCGCGACCATTAACACTGCTTCTTCATTTGCCAGTAGTGGCTCGTCATTAAGGGCTAAAGCCGCCCCCATCTCGCTTTCGACACCTGTGCCACATTCCTCACTGCCACCTTGACCCTCTTCGCTCTGAGAGCATCAATAGCAACTATTGGGTTATGGTGGCATACTAGAATACTAAGGTGTCTAAAATTTTATTCAAAACATCCTAGCACACCAAAACACTATTGCTCAGGAGACGTTGATAATAGCAATCAAAGCATAATCTAATAAGAAGTAATATGAAGCATACCCAATAAATTTTGATTTGGTGATGATTAATTTCTATGAGGTGGCCAAGCATTCTCCCTTCGACAGTAATCTACACAGGAACTAGTTTAAAGAAATACTCCTTCCAAACCTGAACATCGGACTCAAGTTTACCCTGACTCGATTTGATCGAACCACTTTTTGAACCTGACTCGAACCTCTTTTTGGCTTCTTGGCTAGCCCTTTTAGAACCCTTTAGAGCCTTGTCCTAAACCTATCAAACTTGTATTAGGCTAGAAAGGCTTGTCCTAAAAGGCTAAGGATATAGGAAGAGAGGGAGAAGAATTCTTGTCTTAACAAGACAAGATAAGGCAGACTGCTTCAGATGACTTCCTCCTATCTGCCACCTCCTTTTTCTACTTAAAGAGGAGGCACCAGAAGCAACCCTACACTCATCCCAACCACCCCACAAGAAGGTAAGTCCCCACAACTGTTGGGAAATGTGTCCCAAAAAGCCAATCGTCAAGCTGTTGACGGTTGAGCAACCAAGTATTGTAATTGATTTGTTAATAAATAAAATATATTTGGCATCTTCATCATAAGCTTTCATCTTCTAATGAACTCCGTTGTTATGATGAAGTCCTTAGGACTATTTAGGTTCAATAAAGAGAGGATTTATCGATTAGTCCTTAAAACTATTCATGACCAAATGATAGGCTGTTAATAAGGACAACAGCTTCTATCGAGCATAGGTCGCTGTAGGCCATATGGGTTGGTTGTCCTCTTAACCAAAGAGTGTGGAGACACTGGTATGGCATACAGGTGAGATGTAAGGGTACATCGTCATTGAACGTGACCAACTCCAGAGTATTCTACTATCGAGAATATCTCTGATGGGATATAGGTATAAGTGTCCCTTAGACCTGAGATCGCCTCAGTGACTTGCAAGCAACTCACTGTGCTTTGGTATCGGACTAACTGAATTTCTAATTCAGGGATGGAAGGCTTTTGGGCACAGTCAAGTACTTGCAAAGTCAGAGTGTGATCGAGATGGGATTGACCACTCCAAGAGTTGGAGAAGAATGAGTCGCTATATTTCAATTTAGCAAAACCTTGGCCAGGGTAATCCATCAGATGGATTTGATATTTTGAAATACAATGTGGACAACCTGATCAGAGTTGACAGTTAAACTCTGGGGTGTCCTATGATCATTTTGGTCAAGGGGATGAATTATATGAAAACTATATCCGCATGGGTTCTAGGGATGTTGTTCTACACATTCGACCTATCCGGTCGTCGAGTACCATTGCTAGATGGTCACTTCGATTGGTATAAAAATTTATTCTTATGCTACCGGCTTAGGTTCGAACCAATGAGATCACACACATTAGAGTTCATGATCCGATCAGATGGTTGATCAACGATTAAGAATCGTTCTAGGGTTAAATGATCAATACGATTGATATTTAACCCAGTGCAAGTGTTGCAGGAGGAACTATTAGCAATTTGATTGCTGATTGGCTTAATTTGATTAAGCCAATGGGCTGAGATTAAGTCTAATTAAATATGATTTAATTAGATTTAGTTTGGGCTTGATTGGATCAAGTCCAATTGGTTTATTGGATAAGCCAAGTGCAAGAAAAAACTAGTCCTAGTTCAACTAGGACTTGGGTCAATCTAATTTCTAATTTGATTAGAAAATTAAATCAGATTTAAATATAATTTAATCTGATTAAATTAGGTTCTTAATTGGGTTAAGACCTATTTTAATTAGGTTGATCTAATTTTGATTTGATTTGGTTTGGGAAACTAAATTAAAACAAGTTATGAGACAGAATCCTAGTAGGACTAGGATTCCACCTTGCGCCACATAAACCTTCTCCACGCCCTCTCTCTTATTCAATGCCAATCTCCACTTATTTTGTGTGACAAAAGCCCTCTCCCAGATCTCTCCCACGTTCACAAAAGGTCTCCTCTCTTCTTTCTTACATGGAAGGTGGTTTGGATCAAATCTAAAAGGAATAAGTTTGGATTTCGAATTCTATGAGATAGAGTTTTAGACATCCAAAACTCTTTCAATTTTACACCGAATTTATCCAATTTTTTTTTAGAATTTTTGTGGCCTTTAGAGTTTACATTGTGAACCCTTTGCTGGTGATCCATTCACTAAAATATGGAGGAGATGCTCAAGAGTTGGGCGTCCCTTAACTTGCCATGTTTGGATAAGCCTTGACTAGGTGTTTGACCTAGACAAGGACTCTATCATATCTCTTTATATAAGATGAGTTTCTTTGTGAAATTTTAGGGGG
The DNA here is from genome assembly GCF_000442705.2 of Elaeis guineensis. Lineage (NCBI taxonomy): Eukaryota > Viridiplantae > Streptophyta > Magnoliopsida > Arecales > Arecaceae > Elaeis > Elaeis guineensis. Next base: position 69,194,326 of record NC_026000.2, read on the forward strand.
AGATAGATATTTGAGAGACCTTTTATTATCCAAAAATTAGAGAGAAATACCTTTGGTTCGTGGAGATATAAAAGATGCAAGTTAGGACGTTTAGAGAGAAAAACGTGAAGAAGAAGAGGGTCTTCTTCTAGGGTTTTTGTTTTCATATCTTTCCTCCCTCCATCTTGAGTTTTCTGAGAGTGTCTTAGATCTAAAACTCCTCCTTCTACTTTTCATCTTTGGAAGAGTCCAAATCAAGAAGAAGGAGGCACCTGATCAACCATCAAAGAAGGATCAGCGCAGTACTAGCATACTGTGCTGATTTCCTGAAGCAGGACTTCTGATCGAGATTCGTGGGCTCGTGTGGACGACTCCTAGAGGCCGGACGCATATGCAGCTTGCAACATCATCCTCAAGCCCAGATCAGCAAGGTTAGAATGTCTAACTTGCAAGGTAATAGATCTGATCTATTGTTTAATACATACATTAGATGTAGTATAGAAACATGTTGATATGATCAACATGTAGTTCATGCTATATTTATATATTTTAATTTTTGATTTAATACCATGTAATAATCATGTAATAGGATCTTAGATCTAGGAATTTTTGATCTTAGAAAATAAATTTTGATTTATTTTAGTCTTCCGCTGTATGATCTTGAAAAAGTTTCAAGATCTAACCCTCTTTTTCAAGATCTAACCCTGAAACCCTAGATCTGGTTCCTTCAATTGGTATCAGAGCCTAGGTTCTTTATTACATGATTATTTATACATGCTTAGATTATTTTTTAGATTAGATCTAATTTATAATCTGATTATTAAATCTGAAATTAAAATTTTAGATCAATCGCAAACTGCAAGGTTGTCCTGCTGTAAGGTTTACCCCTTACAGTGCAAAGGTTGTCCTAGTTTGTGTAGATTTATCTTTAATCATAAATTTATTAGATATGATCTAGATTAAATTTATGATTTATTAGATTTAAAATATGTTTAAATCTAAAATAAAATCTCTTTGTTAATAATTTTGATGCAAAGAAATTGTTTAAAGTTGAAATTGTTTCAATTACATGAACCTGTTTAGATTAGATCTAAAGTAGTTTCATGTTTATTTCACTTGCATCTTGATTATGAATCAAACATGCAATATGGTTGGTAGAATCATATTGTAAAATTGTTTTACAAATATGAAAATTATTTTTTGAAAATGCCGAACCCAACCCTCAGCCCAAAACTTAATTAAGAATTAAGAAGTTGTTTGATTAGGTTCTAGGATTGTGAATTGAAGAACCTAAGACACAAATCATAACACATTGGGTTAATGGGTTAGTGGGAATTAGGTCCATTAATTGGTTAGACCTATGGTTAGATTAAAGATGGACTTAATTAGAGAATTGACTAACTCTAATCAATTATTGTCTTAGATTAGGTCAAGGATTCTCTAGATCAATTACAATAGTTGTAGCTGGTCAAGTCCATGTCTTTAACGAGAACCAAATGAACTTGATTTTTGGCTAAGCGGTCGAGCACGAACTGTTAGGTTGATCTAATCGAAACTAATTAAACCAGTTGGTGTCTAAGGTAAACCAGACCGGTGGTTTTTAATTGGGAGCCCGCTTACCTGGCCATTTCTGATGGTGTCTAAGGCAAGCTTTGGCAGACCCTCCCACTGATCGAACTTACCTGGCCTCTTGATGAAATTATGTTTTGATCGGATCACTTGACTATTCGAGCTGACCCATGTCAGCTAGGTAAATCAGTGTGACTGATTTAGGTGCTCCTAGACCAGCCCCTTTAATGGTCTCCCTTAAGCTGACTTGGTGAAGCCAGTGGGAGGATCATGATAAGCTGGTTCATCTGACCTCATCCTCTATATTATTTAAATCTTCTAAAATTATTAGGTCCTTAAAATGATAAAGTTATGGAGATAACTGAGTCATAGCCTCCCATTAAGGTGTTTGATAATGAGTCCATAAACTCAATAATCATTGCAAACCCAAAGGCCTGGTGCTTGTTGACTAATGGAATTATCACTCATCATATGATGACTTGGAAGTGTCTCTCTAATGGTGGTTAGGTGAGCCAACCAAAGTTGGGCTTAATCATTCGTTGGTTAGATACACCAAGTATGATCATGTTAATGGTTAGACCTAACCGGATCCTTACAGTGGAGGCCAAAGCCTACTGATTAGGTTTCTGGGGCAAAATTAAAATTACTAAAAATTGTTTAGAGAAACAATTGGTTATGAACCTACCCCTAGATGTACATGGGTTGGCCAACCAAAGTTGGGCTTGTGTGCAGTCTAAGTGTATTCTAGTACCCGCTAAGGAATTAGGATAATTCCTCGAATTGGAGGTAGAGGCTACCAATTCGAATAAAATAGTGGAGAAACCTTTTGATTAAAGTCCAAATCTTTAGGTTTAATGAATCAATTACTAATTAGGTTATGGTTCTCCTTTGTGCAAATATGGCCACTTTCCTATCGCTCCGATCATTGTTGGACAATGATAAGTTGGTGGGACCCAACTTCGGTAGCTGGTACCGAAAGTTGAAGATAGTCCTGGAGCATGAACGGATCCTATATGTGATAATGGATCCTGCACCTGAGGAGCCAGCTGCCAATGCACGTGGAACAGTCAGAGACACTTACCAGAAGTGGCTCAGTGACCGGACCATGGTGCGCTGTATCATGCTGGCTGTCATGAGCGACGAGTTCAATCGCAGATTCGAGACGGCTCAGCCAAAGGACATGCTTCAAGTGTTGGAGGATGCCTTTGGCACACCCGATGACGTAGAGAGGCACAAGACTAGTTGTGCCATCTTCAACGCCAAAATGCTGGATGGTATCTCAGTCACTGATCATGTATTGTACATGATCGAGCTGATGGAACGATTGAGCAAGCTCGGCTTTCCCTTGCATGAGTAGCTTGGGAAAGATGCAATACTGAACTCGTTGCCCAAGTCTTATCCCCATTCCTCACTCATTATAGAATGACAAAGCCTGAAGAGAACTACCACGGGTTACTGGGGTTGCTTCAGAACTTTGAGAAGGATCACCAACTTCACAAGGAGTCGGTGAATTTAGTGGGAGGTTCATCTTCTGGTTCTCGACCTTTTAAGAAAGGGAAGAAGAACAAGAAGAAGAAAGTAAAGAAGGTGCAAGTTCAGGCTAGGACATCAGTGCAGAGCCAGACCAAAAAGGTCAAGCCTGATAAGAGTCTATTCTACTGGCAAGCACCCTAGATTAGATAGTGTGTAAGATATCTACTTATGGCACTGTAGGCTAGGTCATATAAACAAGAACAGAATAAACAGGTTGACTCAAGAGGGAATCCTCGAAGTTAGTGATTGTGAATCACTTCCAACCTGTGAGTCCTGTCTTCTTGGTAAAATGACCAAGTCACCTTTTACTAGAAAAGGTGAGAGAGCTACTTAGCTCTTGAGCTAGTACATATTGATGTATGTGGGCCCATGAGCACCAGTGCTAGAGGTGGATATTTCTACTTCATAACTTTCACGGATGACCTATCCCGATATGGATATGTCTATCTGATGAAACATAAGTCGGATTCATTTGAAATGTTCAAACGATTCCGAAGTGAAGTAGAAAAATAAACTGGGAAGAGTATTAAAACTCTTCGATCTGATCGAGGAGGAGAATATCTTTCTAATGAGTTTCTCACATATCTAGGAGAGAATGGGATTCTCTCCCAATGGACTCCTCCAGGAACACCACAGCATAATGGTGTGTCTGAAAGGAGGAATCGGACTCTGTTAGACATGGTCCGATCCATGATGGGTTTTGCTAGCTTGCCGATATCCTTCTGGGGATATGCACTCGAATCGACCTGTTATCTGTTAAATAGGGTTCCAAGTAAGTCTGTAATTAAGACTCCATATGAGATATGGACGGGACGTAAGCCAGCA